>NW_020312673.1:0-1397 GCF_002999335.1 Cyclospora cayetanensis | reverse complement strand
GTTGGTAAAATATAAGGGAGTAACCTTTTGGTACAGCTGTTGCATAACAACTTATGAGCCGATATCTCTAAGCATTTACAAGTCAGCTACTTTTGAGTCGTTGATAAGCTGACTGCTGTCCCCCGGTTTTCTCTCCGGCTAGCTGTGCTGCGAATGCCTCTTAATGCTTAAAGCTCGTGATTTGTGGTTTGAGCACCACGAATGCCCTCTTTGAACTGTACCAGCGTGCTCAGATTCGAGTGGCGTGGAGAAGCAAAGAAAACAAATTAAAACGTTTGTTCTTCACAGATATCAATGGCTTGCATCGTTCGCAGGAAAATTTGAGACACGTGACTTTGTACGTTTTGGAAAAGAAGGCATTTGGATGCAACAAACGAAAATGTAGGCATGTCATCAGTTTTTGGTAGTAGTGTGATCATTGGGGATGTAGCCGGTGGTGATAGTGCGGGCCTGCAGAAGTGGTGTATAATAACTTGAGATTTTGCTGCAAATAAACTTGGGAGCTGAATGAGAAAAGGCAGAACTTACTTGCACGCGTGGGTTGGATATTTCGTGTTGAAAACAGGAAAGCATGAAGCGCTGCAGGGCCCATGTGCGAAAATGAATGGGTACAACAAACTGTTGCAAGCCATATTAGTTGTACTGCAGGGAGGAAAGAAGTGCTTCGCTCTATATGAATAGTATTTTTTGTGCACTAAGATGGTGGTTGATGTACTGTGAAGGGACTAGGACTCTAGAGATACAAATATGCAAGCCCCGGACGAAGTTTTTGTGATATAGGACAATGTGAGGAAAGTGTAGAGGAGTACTACTAGGATGAAGCCTGTTGATGTTGGCAGATATAACTATGCACTGGGAAATATGTGAAGTCATCTATCAGCATCAATCTCAAGTCATCAGTGGACAGGAACACCCCATTGTGCATAAACGCGAGCACACTGAAGATTTGGAAAAAGTCCATTTTTTTGACCAGCGGAAGACGAGAAAACGACAACTCTGAAGAGGCAGAACAAAACAACCGCATTCCCTGAAATCACCCATAGAGTTCACGATAACCACGGACATGATAAGGAAACAACGGACGGCCTTTGGAGTGCAGATCTCGCCTCTGCCTGCAAGTGATGTAGAACAATGCAGAGAACCGTTATGTTCAACGAAGAAGTAATTACCCTGCGACATACACGGCCGAAAAGCGCTTCAGGATTGTGGGTTTACATACAAGGGTTTAGGGTTTAGATACCAGGGATTACATATAAGGGGTTAAAAAACAAGGGTTTAGGGTTTAGGGTTTAGGGTTTAGGGTTTAGGGTTTAGGGTTTAGGGTTTAGGGTTTAGGGTTTAGGGTTTAGGGTTTAGGGTTTAGGGTTTAGGGTTTAGGGTTTAGGGTTTAGGGTTTA
>NW_020312672.1:0-1398 GCF_002999335.1 Cyclospora cayetanensis | reverse complement strand
AACGCTCATCAAAGAATATGAACTGATCTGATTATAAAAGTTGTTGTTGGAGATCTGGATGTCAAGAATTTGGGTAGCGCCTACCTCGTTACAAATACTCAGTAAAGATGGCATCATGATTGTGTTCTTTAGCTCTTGCACGGCTCAGTAAGTCACTCAACTATTCTCGACTCATGTCTAAAACTTCAAGAAATCCCCACGAGTCTCATGACGGATAGGAATCCAGAGCTCGTTAGTGGGTGCTGACGTGCCTTGATGGCGCCTCTACACACTGACCGTAATTTGACCACTGCGAACCACCTTGAAGCAGATGGACTGACAGGCTGCACCAGGAGCACTCTTGTGCAGTATATGCACTTTTTGCTCACAACATTTCAGTCGCTCAGCCCTAGTTTCTCCGTTCACGCAATGAATTTACAGTACGGCAGAATACTCGTCAATTTGCTGCTCTCCCGTATCCTTGGTGTACACAAAAAAGCCCCGTCCGATCCGATCCTGGACCTGGTGGTCCAGGATCAGCAGCCACCCCTAGCAGCGGTAAGAGTCGGAAAAATGTTGGCTAGTGAAGGCCATTGTGTGTGCAGAGCTCAAGAGAGGCAACGCGGTGTGACGATAAATGGCGATCGGCGTGTGTTTCGAGCCTGGATATTTGATCCTGGTACATCGGCTACCTGTCCAAGACCCACCAGGAGGTGACGAGACTACAAAACTTGCGGTTGGTTGTCTAGAACGGCGTCCCATCCTTCCACAAATAAGCGCTTTTCGGCGCCCTAGAAAAGTTCCAAATCTCCCTGATATATTATCGGACTTTGCCACTTAGGCAATCGAACTCTGCGGAGGCGGAGGATCACAAGGTGACCCAGGAGTGCTGGAATTAGAATTATTGAGCGCCAAGGCTACATTAGCCCGGAGTTTTTAGATAAGTGGGTTGGGGATCCCCAGTCTCATTGGTTGACTGAGGAGCGGTTGCGGGATTCGTTGCTCGCGGTGGGGAGTGCAGCTCCGTTTAATTTCCGAAGGTAGTTGTCATGGTCGGTATTTCTCGCGTTTCTTGATGATTGTTCTTTACCAGGGCATGCTCTGGCTGGACTGGCGACCTTTATTTATGTTTATTGTAGGCTGCCCGTTACTTATTTTATGTGTATACCACGTTCACATTAATGCGAAGGCACTCTGATGCATGTTGACACTACATTTTCCCTTGTGCCCTTTTTCTGACTTTGAAGTCGACTGGGCTGCATGGCTCGATTGAAATTGCATGCAGACCTTGCTCTGTGAGGTGGGTGGCATTGCTGGTCAATGGGTATTTGATTTCCCTTACACGCGATACTTGTTTTTTCCTTTTATTTGGCGGGAATGCCCACACACTAGAGCGCTCCACCGACAGCGAGGCACAGC
>NW_020312671.1:0-1406 GCF_002999335.1 Cyclospora cayetanensis | reverse complement strand
TACACCACACACCTTCGCATGCAAAGAACGCGCTTGGCAACGCATGCAGCGTGCGAATGTTCACCAACCTCCATATCAATTCCGCATCAAAGCAACGGCAAGTGCTAGCCGATGGGCCCGCGCTAGAGCCACTCTAGTCTCATGGCCAAGCTCGCATAAGCATTCCATAGCCTAAAAACAACTGACCACTTCTCCAAACACATACCATCCAGCAATCCTGCACATCGTATGAAGCACCAAGTCCTCATAGCCGCATAATGACATAATCGATTCTATTGCTGCTATTGACATTGTTGCTTTGACCACATGCAATACGACACGACGACACCAACGCAGATTCAAGCACAGCAGCCGCACTGCCACTGCCTTCCAAACCAACTGCCAACTCAGTGTCGTAATGCCAAAGCAGCATAAATGCACGGACGCCTGGCAGTCTCCACCAACACTCCGCACCACAGGTCTAGGGGACCAGTGGTACCAAACACCACCTACGACACATTGGCTGCTTATTCGCACCCACACCAAAACCGCACCTGCCTTCCACGACCCACGAACTGAAATTCGTCAATGCAGACAGGCAGTAGCAAATGCGCATCATCAGAAAAAAGGTAGGATTCAGTTCAGCAGCAAATAATCAAATAAGTCCAGCGACTGGAAGGTGCTTAGGCTCTCCTGAACAAGCATGCCGCTAGCCCCTACAATTGTCCCTTTCACCTTCGCCACTGCGGTAGAAAATGTAAGAGCATCCATGTGAGACACGCATCCAGTGCAGTGCGCAGCCTAGTCGTGTTCATGCGCCTGCACATGACAACAGTGCTAAACATCCCACTGGAGCACACAAGCTAGATGCTGGCCTAAGCGTATATGCATTACCTACAGCAAATGCAAAATGTACACCCCACACCTTTGCATGCACAGAACGCACTGACTGACCAATGCAGCGTGCAAATGTTCTCTACCCTCCATATCAATTCCGCATCAAAGCGACAGCAAGTGCTAGCCGATGGGACCGTGCTAGAACCACTCTAGTCTTATGGCCAAGCTCGCATAAGCATTCCATAGCCTAAAAACAACTGACCACTTCTCCAAACACATACCATGCAACAAGCCTCCACATTGTATGAAGCACCAAGTCCGCATAGCCGCATAATGACATAACCGGTTCTATTGCTGCTATTGACACTGTGGCTTTGACCACATGCAATACGACACGACGACACCAACGCAGATTCAAGCACAGCAGCTGCACTGCCATTGCCTTCCAAACCACCTGCCAAATCAGCATGGTAATGCCAAAGCAGCATAAACGTACGCACGCCTGCATGTCTCCACCAACACTCCGCACCACAGGTCTAGGGGACCAGTGGTACCAAACACCACCTACGACACATTGGCTGCTTATCCGC
>NW_020312670.1:0-1414 GCF_002999335.1 Cyclospora cayetanensis | reverse complement strand
CTTCAAAACGCCTCTTCATCTTCTCACGTCTCCTCACGTCAAATTTCTTCTTCTTCAAAACGCCTCTTCATCTTCTCACGTCTCCTCACGTCAAATTTCTTCTTCTTCAAAACGCCTCTTCATCTTCCCGCGTGCCTCTGAAATTTCTTCTTCTTCAAAACGCCTCTTCATCTTCTCACGTATCCTCACGTCAAATTTCTTCTTCTTCAAAACGCCTCTTCATCTTCTCACGTCTCCTCACGTCAAATTTCTTCTTCTTCAAAACGCCTCTTCATCTTCTCACGGGTGCCTCTGAAAGTTTCCTCCTCCTATGCGCTGTTTGTCCTCGTAGCTGAACGCTATGCAAAGATTCCTTTGAAGGAACCGACCGCTATCTTCGTTTCTTCCTGCCGCTTTTTCTGGCTCTCCTGACTGTCTGGAGTTTCCCTCCTTTTTTCTCTCTCGCCGTCTGTCTTTATCTCGCTCAGTTTCTCCTTATATCCGCCGTCCATTTTCTTTTCTGCGTGCCTATGCTTCTCCATTAGCTGCTCTTCCGCTGCGACCTAGGAGGCGTTGGGCTTTTTTGTTTCGCAATCTCCTGACTGCCCTGTGTCGTTTTCCTCCACAGCTGCTGTCTCCAGCCGCGCGCCTTCGCGTGCATGTATCCAACACCTTTTTTCTGTCTGCCTTGATGCGGGAGCGGTCCGAGGAGGAGGCTCTCAGCCGGCTGACGCGATGGCTGAAAAAGGAGCTGACACCCCTTCCGCAGAAAGACTTCATCTTCGTCCCCGTGCATCACAAGCACCAACACTGGAGCCTCGCTGTCGTTGTCTACCCGTGGCGCGCAATCAACCCCGTCGCGAAAGCCAAGAATACCGGGGAGGGGGGGGCCCCCCTCTACGGGGGGCCCCCCCTCAAGGACGAGCCGCATCGCGACAGCGCCCCTCCGCCCGTCTCTATGGGGCCCCTCTCCGGCGGGATGGTGCCTCGGGGGCCCCCTTCGAGGAGAGCAATTTGCGAGGCTGGCAGTGTCAAAGGCGGCGCCGCCTCCCTATCTCGCGCTTGCAAGAAAACTGCCGAACCGCACTCCCACAAAAGCCATCGCGCTAAGGCTGGCCTCTACTACATCGACTCGATGGGCGTTCGCAGCGTCTTCGATCGCTGTCGTGGCCGTCTGAAGCGATTCTTGCGCCACGTGAGGATATATGTATCATGTATAGGTAGTTTTCGGGGAAGCTTCTGGAGGGTAACCTGGTGATAGGGAATTCGAAACGATTTTAGACATCATGAGAGTTCATCAGATCGGGGACAGAGAGAGAGAGAGATACATATATATATATATATATATATATATATATATATATATATATATATATATATATATATATATATATATATATATATATATATCTTTATATATATATATATTATTATT
>NW_020312669.1:0-1419 GCF_002999335.1 Cyclospora cayetanensis | reverse complement strand
CTACTACATTTTAAAACTTCACAAAAGCCCTGCCCTATTGATACTGTCTCGATCAATTCAGCATCAAGCTTCAGAGGAATTGAGAAACCTTCACGCAGGCAATCTGGCGATAGACTGGTAGATTGGCAAATATTTAGCTTGGTTGGGCAAAAGCTACAACGTGGACAAGCAACTGCTTTATCAACCGCCAATCGCGGGACTACCCAAGCTGTCATATCAGTTGGTCATAACGTAGGGAGTGTCTCAGCGATTGAATAACCAGCCGTTTCCACGAACGATGGGCTATTTGAGGTTTTAGGAGCAAATGAGGGCAAACACTGCATCTTTGGCACAAAGGGAGAGCCAAATCAGGATTTTACAACGTATGCGTGTCGGAGCTGCGTGTTGACCCATCCCAGCCTAAAGTCTAAGGTGAAGAGGAGACAGCCTGACGGACCTCGCCCTCTTGGCCACCCCTAGCCAGCCTTCCGAAGACGCATCCGCTGTATGCCAATTAATGGTCATAGAAGCCTGAGCTGCAAGCGCATGCAAAAATCCAAAGAAGTTGAACAACAGATTAAGCCCAGCACGGCGGAAGCGGGGTACCAAAGAAGGCTCACCAGAAAATACGGAAACTCCCACGCAGAATGCGGCGCAGTCTAGAGGCCCGAAGGAAATAGAGCCGCAGCTGGATTTTCCCTAAGGGTGAATTTCGCGCTTTTACAAGCTCACATCAGTGCTCGAGAGGTGCTAGGGTTATTTGACACTGTACACAAAGTGGATCTGCCATTCGAGGAGACGGCGCAGAAGCTCAATCTTCCTTTTTATTGCGTAGGCTTTAATAAATAAACTTTTCTGAATCGCGGCAAGACGCAAGGATTGGCAGAGCTGTGGCATTTATATGCCCCTTTTAATCGAAATGGGCTCCGACCAGGAGCGTTCGTGACTTTTATGTTGGATCTGTGCGCTATGACATAGTCGTGGTTAGGCCCTGAGTGACCCATTGGATGCGCGCATGCGATCACCGCTACGTGCCATGTAGAGCGATTTCAAGACAGGCTAAGAAGAACCAGCTGCTGGTCTCCAAGCTCGCTGCATCTATGCCGAGCGGGGTAGAGTCGATAACTCAACAACGCGAGGCAAGTGTGCATGCAGGCGGCTAAGCAGTGGTGTGGGAGAAGACGGTTCTGAACATGCATTCGGCCTTACTGGCCGTGCCTCTGACTTGCTTAAAGGTCTTATGCATGTTCAGCGGAGGACCAGCCGGAACAAAACAATATCGAGGTGCTTGCGGATGTGAAAATAGTGATAGTGCCAGCAGACCGGCCACCTGTTGGTCGCCAAACGCACAAATTTTTCAATTCCTCTGAAGCTTGATGCTGAATTGATAGAGACAGAATCAATAAGGCAGGGCTTTTGTGAAGCTTTGAACTCTAGTAA
>NW_020312668.1:0-1422 GCF_002999335.1 Cyclospora cayetanensis | reverse complement strand
CGCACTGCCTGAGTCATGCAGCGTGCACATGTTTGCCAGCCTCCTATCAATTCTGCATCAAAGCCACCGCAAGTGCTAGCAGATGTGCTCGTGCTAGAACCACTCTAGTCTTATGCCCATGCTCGCATAAGCATTCCATATGCTGAAAACAACTGACCACTTCTCCATCTACATGCCATGCAACAAACCGGCATATCGTATCAAGCAGTTATTGAGCATGGCCCCATACTCACATAGGCGGTTCTATTGCTGCTATTGATATTGTTGCTTTGAGCACATGCAATACGACACGACGACGCCAACCCAGATTAATGCACAGCAACCGTACTGCCACTGCCTTCCAGACAGACTGCCAACTCAGCATCGTCCTGCCGGAGACCCCTAAACGCTTCAACGTCTGCAAGTCTCCACCAACACTCCTAACCACATGTCTAAAGGACCACTGGTACTAAACTACACCTACGACACATTGGCTGCTTATCCGCCCCCACACTCAAAAACGCACTTGCCCTGCACAACCCACTTCCTGCACATCCCCAACGCACACTGCTATTACCAAGTGCGCACCATCACCGCAAACGCGGCATTCAGTACAACAGTGAAACATCAAAGAACTAAAGCCACTCGGAGGTGCTTAGGCGCTCCTGAACATGCATGCCGCTCAGTCCTCCAATTCTCGCTTTCACATTCGGCCAACGCAATAGATCATATATAAGCATCCAAGTAAAACACATTTCCAGTGCAGTGCGCAGCCTGCTCCTACCCCTGCAGCTGCACATTACAACAGTGCTACCCATCCCACTGCAGCACACACGCTAGCTACTCGAATAAGCCTACATGCATTAGCTACAACAAAATGCACGTACTACACAGAACACCTCTGCATGCAAACAGCGCACTGCCTGAGTCATGCAGCGTGCAAATGTTTGCCAGCCTCCAATCAATTCTGCATCAACGCGACCGCAAGTGCTAGCAGATGTGCTCGTGCTAGAACCACTCTAGTCTTATGGCCATGAACGCATAGGCATTCCATATGCTGGAAACAACTGACCACTTCTCCATCCACATGCCATGCAACAAACCGGCAAGTCTTAGAAAGCACTAACTCAGCATGTTCCCATACTCACATAGGCGGTTCTATTGCTGCTATTGGTATTGTTGCTTTGAGCACATGCAATACGACACGACGACGCCAACCCAGATTAATGCACAGCAACCGTACTGCCACTGCCGTCCAGACAAACTGCCAACTCAGCATCGTCCTGCCGGAGGCCCTAAACGCTTCAACGTCTGCGAGTCTCCACCAACACTCCGAAACACATGTCTAAAGGACCACTGGTACTAAACTACACCTACGACACATTGGCTGCTTATCCGTCCCCACAACCAAACCGCACTTGCCCTGCACAACCCACTTCCTGC
>NW_020312667.1:0-206047 GCF_002999335.1 Cyclospora cayetanensis | reverse complement strand
CTTTTCAGTTGCTTTGTGGTGAATGGCGTTGTTTTGTTGCTGCAGTTGTATCGCTGCTTTTCAGTTGCTTTGTGGTGAATGGCGTTGTCTTGTTGCTGCAGTTGTATCGCTGCTTTTCAGTTGCTTTGTGGTGAATGGCGTTGTCTTGTTGCTGCAGTTGTATCGCTGCTTTTCAGTTGCTTTGTGGTGAATGGCGTTGTTTTGTTGCTGCAGTTGTATCGCTGCTTTTCAGTTGCTTTGTGGTGAATGGCGTTGTCTTGTTGCTGCAGTTGTATCGCTGCTTTTCAGTTGCTTTATGGTGAATGGCATTGTCTTGTTGCTGCAGTTGTATCGCTGCTTTTCAGTTGCGTTGTGGTGAATGGCGTTGTTTCGTTGCTGCAGTTGTATCGCTGCTTTTCAGTTGCTTTATGGTGAATGGCGTTGTCTTGTTGCTGCAGTTGTATCGCTGCTTTTCAGTTGCTTTATGGTGAATGGCGTTGTTTTGTTGCTGCAGTTGTATCGCTGCTTTTCAATTGCTTTATGCTGAATGGCGTTGTTTTGTTGCTGCAGTTGTATCGCTGCTTTTCAGTTGCTTTATGCTGAATGGCGTTGTCTTGTTGCTGCAGTTGTATCGCTGCTTTTCAGTTGCTTTGTGGTGAATGGCGTTGTTTTGTTGCTGCAGTTGTATCGCTGCTTTTCAGTTGCGTTGTGCTGAATGGCGTTGTCTTGTTGCTGCAGTCGTATCGCTGCTTTTCAGCTGCTTTGTGGTGAATGGCGTTGTTTTGTTGCTGCAGTTGTATCGCTGCTTTTCAGTTGCGTTGTGGTGAATGGCGTTGTTTTGTTGCTGCAGTTGTATCGCCGCTTTTCAGTTGCTTTGTGGTGAATGGCGTTGTTTTGTTGCTGCAGTTGTATCGCTGCTTTTCAGTTGCGTTGTGGTGGATGGCGTTGTTTTGTTGCTGCAGTTGTATCGCTGCTTTTCAGTTGCTCTATGGTGAATGGCGTTGTTTTGTTGCTGCAGTTGTATCGCTGCTTTTCAGTTGCTCTATGGTGAATGGCGTTGTTTTGTTGCTCCTGTTGGGGGAATTGGCTGTTGGAGTGCTGCGGATAAAGCAGCTCTTACCGCTTGCGTCTCTTGACTGCGCATACGCCACCAGGCCTGACGCGAGCGAGCGCCTTCTTCATTGGTGGCTATGCACTTTGCATGCATGCGATGTGTAAAATGCATGCAGCTGTTGCACTATTTGGAAAGCGAGGGGCCTCACAAGTGTCGCCAACTGCTCCGCCTGAATCGCGGAGTCTTCGGACGCCAAGCGGCAGTTTTGCTGCTGAGACAGTTGCAGCAACGCGTCGAGCAGAAGCAGCACGAGCAGCTGCTGCAAAAGCTGCAGCGGCTGCAGGAGGAGACAGAAGCGGATATGCAGAACATACAAAACCAAAGGGAGCTTGTATTGCGGCAGATGCAGCGCCTGCGTCAGCAGCAGGAAGAAGAGCAGAAGAAGCAGAAGCAGCAGCAGGAAGAAGAGCAGCATCACAAGCAGCAGCAGGAAGAAGAGCAACATCAGAAGCAGCAGGAAGAAGAGCAGCATCAGAAGCACTGTGGACGGCGGCAAAAGAGGGAGCAGGGGCAGCTAGACGAGCTTCAGTTTGCGCTGGTGCAAATAGAGAAGCAGCAGCAACTGGCTGCAGCACGCCAGCGGCAGCAGCAGCAGCAACTGCAGCAGCAGGCTGTTGGTGCGGTAGTAGAGGCAGCAAGAGTGCTGCATAGAGGATTCTTAGAGCATGGAGCCTTCAGAGCCAAGCCGTTGAATCACTGGAAACACAGGACCAAGGTGTGTTGTGTCTACGTGGTGCTGCAGCAGCTGTCGAGACTCCTGGCAGTATTGCTTTCTGCTCCCGGCTGGCTGTAGGGAACGAATACGAATCTGCTGGTGCTTTGCAGCGGCTCTTCTTGGCGTGGCTACAGCACAACGGGAAGGGTAGCAGCCGAAGCAGCAAACCTTCGCTACCGCTATTAGCTACTGCATAGTTATCACCATTAGCTACTGCTTTGCTACTGCCATTAGATACTGCTCTGCTACACCGTTAGCTGCTGCTTTGCTACCACCATTAGATACTGCTTAGCTGCTGCTTTGCTACCACCATTAGTTACTGCTTAGCTGCTGCTTTGTTACTACCATTAGATACTGCTTAGCTGCTGCTTTGCTACCACCATTAGATACTGCTTAGCTGCTGCTTTGCTACCACCATTAGTTACTGCTTTGCTACTGCTTTGCCGCAGATCAATCCGGGAGCCCTCGCGCCTTTCATCTTAGGGCGTGCAGGTATGAATGCAGCAAATCTTGAAATAGATCTGCATAATGCGTGCTGCTGCATTCAGGAAGGTATTTTGAGTAGCTTGGGAGGGGGGGGGGGGGGGGGGGAAAGCCTCAACTGCTGCAGAGAGGATGCACAAGCGAAGGCGTGTAGGGCTGTGTAGGTGGGCTGTGTTTCAGGATCTACGCCTTGGGAACGCCAGCAGGCGACAGCTGCATTTAGCGACTGCGTTTACAACGGCCACCTCTTCGCTGCCTGCCGCATCTTGAGGCTTCAGACAGAGTGAGCTATGGCCTTTTTGCGTCAGGGGGCATTGACTGCTTGTGCTGACGTTGGTGGATATTTGGTATTCTCCTTTATGGGGTGTGCGCGCGGTGCGGAGGGGATTCGAGGTGGAGGAGCAATGGCGTTGAAAGTTTTTGCGTGCAGCTTGCTGGAGCTACGTGGCCGTCCTGAAGTTGTCTTGGCGTTTCTGCGTCTTTTCGAGGATCTGAATGCTCGAGGCAAGGAGCTGCACCTGCAGCGAGAGCAGCGGAAGAAGCAGCAGCAAGCCGCGGCTGAGGCGGACGGGCAGCAGGATGGAGCACATGCACAGCAGCGGCGAGAGGGAGAAGAGCAGCACCAAGCAAAGGAGAAAGCAGCGCCTCCTCAAAGTGGCGAAGCTGCCGATAGCGATGACACGAGCGACACACTTCGCGGTGATGGCCAAAGCAGCAACACGCCGATGCTGCTGACTCGAAATCTTCGCTTTCGACTGCGCAAAGCAGCAGAAAAGGCGAAGCAGCGCCGCTACGCTCTCCCCGACGCCCTCAAAGCAACACCCGATAGCAGCAGCAACAACAGCAATGCCAGCAGCAGCAACAGCAGTAGCAGCAAGTACTTTTCAGCGTGCAGTTTTAAGGACGTTGCATTCCTGAGGAAGGTGTATTTGTCAACGATTCGGCGACCGCGGGTGCATGCGAAACTGGCAGAAATCGTAACGCACTGGGAGGAAGAGCACCACGCTCTCGCCAAGCAGCAACAGCTGGATGACTTGAGGTAATTTCGTGTGGGCTGCTGTTGCAGCCGTTGCAAGTCCCCTCAGGCTGCTCGTTGTTTCCGATACGGTGTGCGTCTCTTTTTTGTTGCTCTTCCTGCTGCTGCTTCGGTATGAAACAATTCATCAAACAACGCTGCTGCGGCTCCTACAGGGCGCGTCGTCACGCTGAGCGGGAGAAGTGGTTTGCTGCTAAGGGCATGGACTTGCCCTTCTTAGAAGAAACAGCACGGCAGCTGCAGTTGAACGCCGAGAATGTGCAGTCGCTGCAGGAGTTTTTCAAGAGTCCAAACTTCGATCTGCAGGCGTGGCTAGATGAACCCCCGCCCGGACGTCTCGCGAAGGACCCTCCCGTTGAGCAGCAGGAGGAAGGATGAGAAATCTTCTCGCGGATGCCGACCGCAGACGCTGTCTGGAGCAGCTTAAGGAGCGCCAGCCTGCCGCAAAAGCTACGGCGCTGTGAAGGCTGTTGTCGCGGAGAAAGATGCTTGCTCGCCGCGAGCCGCACGCCTCCCACCAGGTCAGCAGCCAGCAGCTGTCACATATGGACGCCTGCTCGTCTGCCTATTCGAAACGGCTGCAAGCGGACTGAGAAACAGCGCTCACCAAATATCGCCTACCAGCTGTCACTTAAAGCGCGCCCTCTTCGCAAAGCCATTGGGTCTAGGGTTTAGAGAGTTGCACTAGCTTCTAGCGCTTTTAGCTCTCCCTCCCTCCCCTCCGCTTCTCCCCTGAATTTGCTGCCCTAGATACAAGAACAGGAGCTCTTCGATCGAGATAGAACCGCACTCGCTAGCTGCGGCGAATAAGCGACCTATGGGTGGTCTGCGTAAAATTAGCGTCGGCCTCGCCAGAGCCTTCACCGGCCAGCACAATGCCTGCCTTCTCAGCGGCGCAAGCAGCTAGCCGTGTGAACGCAAGCAGCCAGCTAGCCATGTAAGCTCCAGCCGCTGTTGCCTAACAACTACGGCAGCACCAGGAGCAGCTACACCGGCAGGGCGAGTGGGGCGAAGGCGAGGGATGCGGTGTAGGCTCGTCCTCTTGGAGATTGAATTGGCGCTGTAGATGACCCTGCGGCGGCTAGATCTTCGCTTGTAGTGGTAGATGTCTTTTGGAAGCCACGAAGAAAGCTCTCTGAAGCAGACGGTCCTCAGGGCAACCTGCGTGCTAGGTAGCTAGCTGATGTATAGGATTTCTTTTAGTTCCCAGGGCAGTGAGCTCGCAGACTAGATAGCCAGGGAGGTCACTGAGTGTTTTACATGAGTATCTCGGAAAAACCGACTGGGGGTTAGCCCGCCCAAAAGAATAGTAGAGTGGTCGGCAGCAGCTCTGCCTACTGGGGATCTTTTTCACTTTGCTAAAATAACTCTAAGCAGTGGAATGCACATGGCCGGTGCCTGACGAGGCAGCAAGCACAGCCCACATATATGCCGCTACTATAGCTGCATAGATCGCTGCAGCTGCCACTGCTCCGTCTGCAGTTACGGCTACGGCACCTGACACGCCTGTAGCAGCAAGGGCTGGACCAAAGCATGACGAAGGGTGGACCAGATAATAAATAACCAAAAATTCTGCCTTCGGCGTCTGAAAGCTTGGCTTCGGTCCTCTACCACTCCATCGCTGCCCCTCTGGCTCCCACGTCTTCGTGCAGAAGGCGTCCCTATACAGACGGCAAGCGTAAACAAAGAGGAGGACAGAGTCAAATGCCGACACAGCTGCAAAGTATCCAAGTGGCTACGAGCAAATATCTGGCCTTACCGCACAGTCCAAGGCGCAGCTAGCCAGTGTGCGTGTGAGCTCGCGGCCGTGCTTTATTTGACTTCCAGGCGCACCCTGATGAAATGCACGCGTTCACACATAGTCGATAACAGCTGCTTCTTACCTCAGGCAACTAGTTAGAGGCCTAGAGAGGTAATTCAATGAACTGATGCTTGTGCAAGATCTGCCCTCGCCAGCCATGGCCTAGCCACTTTTCCTGATGCGTGCTCATTGCTGGCTGATCGCTTCTCCGTAGGCTAGCATAAGCCACCGACTTATGACCCTATCTCTAAGGGTCCGCCACCAGGGATGCTTCAAGGCTTCTCGCACGCACGAAGAGCAAGGAGATATGCAGCAGCAAAGACATCCGAGGCAAGTGCAAGATATATCGTATGAGTACAAACAGCAGAAAGAATAGGGTTTGAGGGTGAGAGCAGTGACAAGAAAAAGCCATTTGCAGCGGAGAGTTGCATATTGAAGTCTCAGATAGGTGTGCTTTCAACAATGGCAGCTGTCTGCAGCGCCCCATTCGTGAGGCTAGATGCCCTAGATTTGTTGTGCCTAAGAAACTGGTAATATTGTATTATAAGGGTCTAGGATTGGCGAGGAGACTTTGGGGTTTTAATTTATGAGCACGGTCTCGCTGGCCGTCATGACATGAATGGAGCTGTCAAATGAATATTCAGAGAAGGCATTTACCTTTTCTGATGGGGGTTTCGAGCCTTCATAGGAAGTGCAGTCGAAATCGGCGTCCCTCTCTTCGCACTTCAGAAATCGCAGATCCGAATGCGCAGCACGCATCTCGATCAGTGGCGAAAGAGAGACAAAGGAAAATGACTTTGCGTTCAGCCAAACACAAAGCGCACAGAGCAAGCTGGCCCCTAATCCGAGCACACCCATGACGGGCAAAGAAAGCTGATCACTGACTACTTAGCTCACAAGGAAGGCCACGAAGCACCACAACTAGTACCGGCATGAGCCGAGAAATCGCGTGGCAAATGCCGTCCGCGAGTTTATCCGCAGGTAGTGTAGCATGAGAAGCACCAATAGAAGCCACCGGCCACCAAATCGAAGTCAGAAATTGTAGTCATCTACAAAGTAAGCAGCAGCAAGCTCGGCAGAAACAGAAACAACTACCGGCAGATCACTACAAGCTTTTTCAATGAGCCCACCGTTCAAGTTCCGAAGAATAAGATCTCCAAGTGCCTAAATATTGGATTACAAATATGGGTCACATGTCTCACTTTTCGTTGTAGCAGGGCCTGCGCAAAGCATCCGTATCCACGGCAAGAGAGAACGCTGCCAGAAGTCAATCACAGAGAAATAATGTAGGCGTGCTACTTGGGTAGGAATGCATTCAGGGGCGCCTGCATTGCGCACCCACATCATCTTGCTTCGATGTCTCTGCTAACTCCTCGTCCGTGTACATGGTGTACCGTCCCTCCAGCATTGGCCTGGAGACACTCAAAGCTACACAAAGATACTACATGTAGCTACAAGCCAACGAGGCAGCAGCGAAAGTCGAAATAAGGCAAAATAAAGATTGGGTAAGCCGAATGCATGGGTATTGACCGTTCCTTTTTTAAGTGCGGAGGCAGCCAACAAAGGTAGCCGCACACTGCACAAGGTGCACCGCCTGTGAACGTCATTCTACATCCGCTATTGGCCGTTCTGTTGCATTGTGGCAACGCACATCACAAGGAGGACGGCATCATTTTCTGTGAAGCAGGGCAAGTGGTCATTCTCCACGAGGGGCCGCTTCCGCTACATTAATCGAATACCTGTACAGACACGCATGCAGATGCGGAATGCGGGGTGGCAACTAGAGAGAGAATCAGTGAGACCGGTGCAGTGATGCCGGCCGAAGGGCAGTTAGAAGGCCATGAAGCATACAGTGAGGCAAGGGCCAATGCGCGAGAGAGACGGGCGGAAGAAAACCATAAATACGACCATCTCGATTTGTGCCAGTGGGGGAATAACTGCACCAGCATGTCCGAGTCCGCTGCGGTGCTTGGTGGCTTTTCTGCATTGCGAGAGGCAATATGCGAATCGTTACCCTCTTATCAAGTAAACTTTTCCAACAGCAGGAAGAGGAGCGCCCAGAGCAACAACAACTTGAGATATACGCTTTTCTTTTGTTCTCGCTTAGCCGCATATAATGGCATCGATTTTCCTACCCGTAATTTCTCTTCATTGCACCCCTCATGTTAGAGAAAGAGAGCAAATGTTGGGACTCATAAGCAGCTCAGTAGGAGTTTTCTTGCATCCTGGTGCAGCTACTGCTGCTATTTAAACGTCGATAGGCGCCGGCTTGCTGAGGCCCGAAAGGCGACAAAACAGGCTGAATCATCGGCTGCATGCAGCACAGAGCCGAAATCAGTGTAAGAAGTTGTTGGTGGCGCTCCCGAGCAGGAAGCCGGTGAAAAAGGCACAAGTGACCCTGGGTCTGCAAGCGGTCTCCCAGCAGCAAGACGGGGGGTATTCCGCATCTTTTCCTTCTTCATGCAGTTCTTTGAACAGAAAGCTACATAATTCAGCTAGAATAAAAAAGGATGCATGCACAAAACCGCCGCCGTTGCATGTGCTGTATAACACAGCACCATGTGTGTCTCGATGCATTAGGGCCTCCTGACGCACTAGTCCCCCGCGCTCAGGCCACAGATGTTCTCGCCTTACAGTAAATATGATCATATATTCTAGTATCTGAACAGTTTACATTTCTGTAGGTGCCGCTCCAGCAACCGCAATAGAAGCAGCGTCAAGGGCCCTCTTAAATTTCACACGCTGGAGCAGCAAAGACAGCAGCAACACCAAGGCTAAAGAGGAGTAGTTCTGGCCTCTCGCTGAGACATAGCATACGAGACAACAACAAGCGCCACCCCAAAAGGAAAGACGCTGTAGTTCCCCTAGCAGCAACAGCCCCTGCTACCTCATTTGCAGCCAAAAGGCGGTACTAGGAAGGAGTACCCACAATCACAGCCATCGCAGGAAAGAAAAAAGAATTGCACCAAAGCAACTGAGCAAAGTAGAATGTGTTGAGGTAGAGCATCGATAGCAGCAGCAAGATCCGCGGCGAGATCCAGCTAGAAATACACAGTAGACACGAAGGGGCCAGGAAAGAAGTGATTGCGCTTACTGAGGCAAAACTGATTCCTAAGTGCAAAGAAAGAGGGATACACGAAAATACATATGAAAAGCCACACAACGGTTGTAATGCGCGCTGCGGTTTTGGCATTTTGTACTACCGTAGTTGCTAGTGCTACTACAGCTACGGGCGCCACTGTTGCTGGCCCCCCTGGCAGCCTGAGGGGATATAAAAAGTGGGAAAACAAGTGAGATGTGCTATCCTTGGGGGCAGCAGCATCCGCGGCATGAGTAATAGGGGGAGGACGGACACTAGCAGCGCAAAACAGGCATGGTGCAGCGCAACATCCGCTGTTTTTCCTTTGTATGTTCTTTAGATGCATCCCTTCCATGGATTCCGTCTTTGCTGCTTCTCCGTGCGCGCCTCTTGAAAGGCCTAAGACGCCCATTCTCCTGTGATCTTATGCCAGCTCGCAGCCTCGCGAAGGCTTCACTGCCACGCCAGGTATGCCGTGGGCGTGGGCCCTCTGCTAAGCCCTCCAGCACGGGGGAGGGGGGCCCTAAGCCAATCTGAAGGCTTTTCTCTCTAGTTGATGTGCTCTGCTTTCCTTGTTTGTGGTTCTCGTGTTCCCAGTTGTGCTTGCGTTCTCACGCGCTACACGCTGTGTGCTAGATGCCAACCTCGGCGCTTATCCTGAAATTTGAGCCTGTAACTTCTGCGCTCTAGATTCTAGATGTCCCCATGTAACGAAGAAACGTTTAAAGGCATTGATCGTATATAGCGAGCTCCTTCTCGGTAACATGGCGAAATTCGCCCTTAAACATATCGATGACCTATGTGCATAATCCCCGTACACAGCGCGCAATCACTACTCTAAATTGCCTTGCCACTACGGCCTACAGTGTCGGCACTCGGGCTTCGGAGTTACGATCTGAAAGGTTTAAATCCTTTCGCAGAGTCTGGCAAACTCGTCGAAGTTGAGGAACTGCTTTCCTTCTAGGCGCTCCAAGAGGAAGAGTTGCTGCACGTCTGCCGGCGACAGCTGCTCCCCTAAGCAAGTCAGAATCTGCTCTATTTCATTTCTTGCACACACTTGAGTGCCGTCAGGGTCTAAGAGAGAGAAACAGACACGCAGTTCCTCGATCTCTGCGAGGGACAAGCCAGGGAAAGGATCAGCTACGGAGTCCCCTAGAGCACTGAGAGCATTCAAGGAGTTCTTTTTCTTTTGCTTCGACTTGTTGAGGCTCTGGAGCTCTGCCGCCCGTTTCTTCCTTGCCAGGGATTGGAAATCGAACAATGTGATTTCTCGTTCGCCTTGCTTGTCAACCACTTGCACGATTTCTGCAAAACTCCAAACTTGGCCCAGGGACCGTAGCATGGATCCCAAAACTCCGGCGGGGACACGACCTTTCTCGTGAATGTCAAAATACCTGAAGACGAAGGTGACAAGACGCTCAAACTGCTGCTGCGAATCCATCTTCTTCTGCTCAGCGATCTCAGCAAAGTGGAGTCGGGGGAGCGACGAGCAAGGGGAAAACCTGGAACCGGAGAGGAAGACCAATATGAAATGAAATTGAGTAGGAAACAAATGAATAGTTACGTTGAAAGCCACAATAAAGAGAGGAGCACCACTGGCCGGTCGATTCAATCAGCAGTGGTTAGTGGCACAAGGAAGCCGCTGCTCTTCTAGTTCGCAGAAAAATACTACCTAATAAGTAAACAAAGGAAATAATGCGTTTGGCGGGAGGGTATCATTGGATGAAGGAAATACTGAACAGAGTGCAGAAGGCTATTTGCCATGACTAGCACAACAGGGCTGCTGCATTGCAGGTACCATGATCAGGGGACACACCACCGCCGACCGGGATTTTCCTTCTGTTCTTTACGTTACAGTTTGCATCAATATGTGCATACAATGCTCATTTTAGTACATGGACTCTTATTATCACATTTTTGGGGTCTTGTCTCTCTCCCTGCCGTGCCAGCTGAACAGCTGAACCTCCACGCTTCTGCACGGTAGCCGACAAACACACCTTCCCTTGAAGGCCAGCGGTTGCAATTTTCCCTCAGTTTTCACTTTATTTGCTGTATGCATGTGTTGCTGCTTTGGTGTAGGCATCGTAAGCCACAGGTGGTTCTACTATCCTGAGCCATGCATGGCGTTCTAGCCCGTTTGCGGTTTAAGCAAATATAACCCGTGAGATGAGAGGCATAAAGGGCCATGTGGAATGTCCTCCGGGCATCGGCGGGCCTTTAGTGGGGAAAGATCCTCATTGCAGCAAACACTCACGCTTGGATACGCGCTAGAGAGGGCCTATATGGGCTGTGAAACAACTCAAGGAGTGGTATCTAACACCTGTACTTCTAAACTTAAGACCCTGAATCCTATTCGTGAAAATCTGGAAATCCGTTATGAAAAAGAATTGGTATCTAAAACGGGGGCAGGCTGCATCTGAATGTGAGACCCTCTAGTTGCTTTCCCCGTCCATTTCCTTGCACATTACATTGAATGTGGCTTGTCACAACGACATATCTGCTGAGGTCATCACAAATCATTCATAAAACCTACAGAACTCTCACAAATAAACAAAGGCCAGAGGGCACATTGGCAGTGTGCCAAGGCACTGCGCTCCACAACCGCAAGGGAGGGTGCCCTCAGAGGGTGTTCTCCTCATGCCTTGGCAGACAGAATATGAGGCGCAAAAGTGCATTTCCAGTCTTTGCTGGCTTGTGCTGCTGAGGCTCGTCTAGAGCCTATGCCTCAAGCCATGACAGAGGATCTCTGGTGAGACCCTCTTCTGGAAGACCTGCTTCGGAAAGGGAGAGGCCACCTGGGGCGTCGCGGGGCCCAGAGGCCCCAATAACGCCTTTTTGCTCGTCGGTAGGCTGATCATAGAGCGATGTTGGGCTTGCTGCCAGAGAGTGATTTTTGCTGCTGCTGCTGCTGCTGCTACTGCCACGTCGGAGGAGGTGCATGGCTTGGCTGATGCTCTTCCGGAAGCCTTTAAAGTTTTGCGAGAGCTGCAGGGCTCCACTAGGCGACTTAATCAGTGCCCCCATGGGGAGGCTACCTGAAGGTGTGGAGAGCATCTCAGCGCCCTCCTCACGGCGCTCCTCCTCAGCACCCGCTTCTCCCACAGGCCCATCAGTCCTACAGGCATCGTTTTTTGTAGAGGCCTCTTCTTTAGGAGTTTGAAGCCCAGGTGGCCTTTGATTGATGTAATCAAGCGGCTCGTCCTCATGCAAAGAGAGAGAACGACCCAAGGGTTCTCCTTCAGGGCCCGCCTCCACTGCAGTTTTCTGCAGGGCCTCCCCCACAACGTGAGGATCCCCCGGGGGCCCCTGAGGGCATTCCGAGCTGCTTTCTTGTGTACAATCGGGTAGAGCACCCAGTATATCTGTTGTGGGGGCTTCTAGGGAGCTGAGTCTCCGCTCAGGGCGTCCTCCACTGCTGGTGCTCTTGTTGCTGCGGCTATTGCTCTTACTAGAGCTGTCGCTGTAACAGCTCCTACTGCTGCAGCTGTTGCTACTACTGTGCATTCTGCCAGCGGAATAGCACCTGAAAAGTGCTTCCCTCCTAGCCGATGCATGAACAAAGGGAACCGCCTCGGAAAGGCCTGACTGGCATCTCAGTGGGGGTACCTGGGGGGCCCTCCTAACGCTGGGCGAAGTCCTTGGGGGCCCCTCATGCAAGTCGGAAGCTTCGTCTGCATCTTTTGGAGTTTTCCCCATTATACGAGAAAAAAGCTTGCGAGTTCCACCCCCGATAGAAGCGCCCCAACCTCTTTCCTCTCTGGGAGACATTGGTGTCTGCTGCGGCGGGTGCTGTTGCTGCTGCTGCTGTCGCTGTTGCTGCAAGGGGCTTTGCTGCTGCAGCATTTGTAGCTGAAGAGGTGGGACGAAGGGGGATGAAGAGGCTTTCACAGGAATGGCGCCCCTCGGCGAGTAGTACGAATTGCCATCTGGTCGCGGTTGCTGCTGCTGCCCTTGCTGCTGCAGCATTTTTTGTTGTTGTTGCTGTTTCTGCGCAAACGCAGCTGCCATACTAGGCCCAGTGCAGTGATCGTTCGTGTGTGATACGCCTCTGAAAGTTAAAAAGCCCCCAAAGAGGCTCTCTAGTCCCCTAGGCGAAGGTGGAGAGACAGTGCTCTGCTGAGGCGAGACCCCTTGAAGGGAAACTCCAGTTAAGGTGCGCTGAAGGGCCCCCTGACGTGCCCCAAGTTCTTCGTAGGCGCTTTCTGCATATTTGATTTTATACTGGATTAGCTGCGACTGCAGCTGCTGTCTCTCTGTTGAGACTGTTTCCATTTGCTGCTTCAGTTGTTGTAGCTGCTGTTCATGCTGCAGAGGTAGCGCAGAACCAATCGCAAAAAACAACCGGCGCTGCACGAAAAGCCGTTAGAAGGTTCTCCTCACAGGTCACCAAACGGCAGCAGCAAAAGCAATGCAAGCAGCGGCAGTCCCAAATATAACCCAAGCACTACCAAGGCGCCACAGCAGCCACAGCAGCAGCAGGAGCAGTCGCAGCGTTTGAAAAAGCAGTTCAGACCTCTTTGCAGGTAGCTGTGGCCTCGGTGAGCTGCGTTGTTAGCTCCTGATTCTTCTGTTGCTGATGATACAACCGGCCGATAAGATCATCGCGCTCAGTCTTCAACGAACTCAACTCCGACGAGAGAAGTTTCATATCCTGAACCACAAGTCGTACAAGAAAGCCTAGACAACCATCCGCCTCTTCCGTGAAATGCCTCGAGGCCAGGGAGTACACCCCAGCCCTCAGAGTTCCTGCTACACGGAAACGCGCGTGCAGCAGGGCGCCAGTGAGGAGGAAATCTTCCAAAAGGCCAACTAAGACGTACAGGGTGTGTGGTGTCTTCATTTGGGGCGTCTTTGTTCCTTCGTTCGGCTTCTGCAAGTGCTGCGTTTGCGGTGCCGAGAGAGCGTCTAAGGCAGTAAAGCTCTTCCAGGAGACCGTCCCTTTCCTTCTTCGCCGCTGCTAGGTCCTTCAGCTGTTGAGTGCTGATTGCTTCTTGGAGAAGCGCCTTCTGTTGGTGGTGGTAGTCCTGCTCTAGCAGCAGCTCCTGCTGCTGCTGGAGCTGCTGCTGCAGCGAGACGGCACGCTCCAGCCACAAGGCTAAGTCTCCCTCCACCTTGTAGAACCAGAAGCCCAGGGCCCCCAGTCTTTTCCTGAGCGATTCCACATCGTTCTCTTTCTCGACTCCCTCGAACAGCTCCCAAATTTCCAGATCCAGGAGCCGCGGAAGCCCCTCGCCGAGGACTGCCCGTACTTGGGGGGCCTCTCCGCGCGACGAAGACGCACCCTGCGGCGGAGCGGGAGAGCCTTCTTGCCAAGCAGGCCCAGCTGCAGCCTGGAGCTCGTCGGCCTCTGCGAGAAGGCGGGTGGAAGCAGCCGACGCCAAAGAGAATGCGAATCGGTGATTTCTGCCCACGCCCGAGCCACGGCTGCTCGTCCGCGAAATAAAGCTTGCCAAGGACCCCGCTTCGGGTGCCCCCTCCGCCTCCCCCTCGGAGTCGAATGCCAAGTCTTGGCGAGGCGCATGCTCCAGGGAGCCCACCAGGGAAGCTCCCAGAGGCCTATCCCTCAGTCCTCCAAAAGGGCTGCTCGCGGAGAGGCCCCCAAACCCCGAGCGCCCAGCAGGCCGTGCCGGTGCAACAAGGCCTAACGGCAACGCGAAGCCTCGAGCCTGCGTAGGAGCCGTGGAGGCTCTCCTTATGCGGATCGGGGGGATCGCAGAGCTCGAGCCTCTCGAGGCTCCGTCCTCCGAGACATCCGGGGAGAGCGGGGAGGGCTGGGGAGGGGAGAGGCCCCCTTCTGAGACAGAAGGGGCTTCGGAGGCACCGGGCACACCCATTAGTACTCCGTGATTCGCCTCGCTGCTGCCCGTGTGGCTCCAGCGAGAGAGAGAGCGAGGGAGCTCTGGAGGGGGTTCGAGCGGCGAAACGCAGGGAAAGAGAAGATCCCTTTAGTCTCAGTTCGCGAGAGCACAGTCAGGCATTTAGCGGCCCCCCCGACGCCTCTGGAGGCTCGAGGGGCCCCTGCAGTAACACAGAGTCTCCTCAGGAGCCACCGCTCGAGAAGTCGGCCACCTGACCAGGACGCTAGCCAGAAGAAGATACTGAAAGAGGCGCCTTCCTACCAAAGAAAGGGAGGGGATGGGACTGTACAAGGCAAGCCAAAGCCTCGGGGTTGAGGCTCAGAGAGCGAGGCGGACAGGGTGCTTGCGACCAAGTGAGAAGAACCTTCCGGGCTGGAGGAAAGGAGAAGGAATCGATCGAAGCATGGAGAATTTAGAGTGAAGGCTTTCGGAAGGGGTGTGCCTCAGAAGGACCGGGTGACAGAGTGAGACCGCTGGTGCGTGTTGCGGCTTCAAGAGGGGAGACGTGGAGGAAGGGGCTGTCGTTAGGGTGGTCTACTACAGCACTGTTATTGCGTGCGCAGGTAAAAACGGAGCAGAACAAGCTAAAAAAGCGGCTAAACGGGCAATGGGCTCCTAAGAAGAGCAGCCACAGCCCTAGTGCAACACGCCCCGCGGTTGTCGCTAGTGGCGCCGTTGCCTCACGATAACAAATCTTGAAGCATAGACCTCGTCCCTGAATTGTAGAGTCAACACCACAAACTTTAAAACAGTCATTTTCAGCAGAGCAGCGTCCAGGTAACAAGTACTAAAAGAGCTAGCCTTCGCCGACAACTCCTAACCACGGTCATCACAGCGTTGAGAGAGCGAGAGAGAAAGAATGCGCATGGATAAATCAGGAGGCACTGTTCTAGCGCTTTATCCTCAGGTCTTAACGTGTATTAATAGACAGCCGTATCAAGCGTTTCACTCCGCCTAAAATTCGGTTCTAATAGGTGTATCTAGCGCCTTGCGCTCCCGATGTCTTCACGTCTGTTTAGCCAGCCTTCGATGTCTCTTCTCTGCTTTGCCTTCTTCTGTGTCTATCCCTGCGTCCTCTTCTTCTTTACTCATACTGTTTCTCTTGTTTCGCTGTCTGTTCCTCTTTTACGTCTTCTGCACAGGCTCCTGCAGTGCTGCCCACCCCTGCACCCCACCCTTCCCCTGGACACGTTCCGCGGGATCTTTCCGTTGCCAAGCCTCCTACGGTCTCAGCTTGACTTTTCTTGCCAGTGCATTCGTCTCAACTCTCCCTGTGTCATGCTTTTCCCCCCCTGTCCGCGAGTTTTCCTCCAAGGCTCCTAAAACTGGGGTGCCTCCGATGGTCCACCGCCAGGTGTCTCGTGCTTGCTCGCCTTCCTCTTCATCCTCGCTTTCTCTCCGCTTTACCTTCTGCCGCGCCTCCTCCTTTTTGCACTCCGTGTATCTTCATGTGACTCTAGAGAGGCCTTCGCTGCCCGCAACTGCGCGCACGGCGTGGACGGCATCGCTCGTGGCGCCTTCAGGCTTTATTCCGTGGTTCCAGGGTGCGAGAGGGGCTAGAGCGAGAGTGACACAAAGCCTGACGAGCGCTCCCTCATTAACATGCGTTCGCCGAATCTTTGAATACCCAACTAGAATAGGCCCCTCTTGCAATGCATCCCGGAGGAAGTACAAGTCCCACGGGAAGGCCCCCACCCCCAAAACAACAAACCGCTCCACACCCAAAGTAGAATCGCCAAGCCATTGAACCTAAACATTCTCTCTCCACCACTCATAAGGGCCCCCCTTGTGCTTATTCCCCGACACGCAACGCCACGCAGAACAGCCTTCTGTGAGAGAACAGAGAGACCTCTATAATCGGAGCATTATTTCACGGGTTGGCGCTTCCCCATCCCCGTTCCCGTAGCCCGTCAGGGGTGGCAAGAGAAGATAAACTCAGCAGCGTACCACAGCACAAAACCCGGAGAATTCCGACTAAGAGACTAGCAGGGCTGGCTAACGGATGGTGCAGCGTGCACTGACAGAGCGCCATGAAAAGAAGCGGGCTACAGACAGAGAGCCACCGTCGCGAGGCCACGTAAGCACGGAAGCGCAACAAAAATTAGCGTCCTGACCCTCCAAGGTAAGTAAGAGAGAAGAAACGAGGCAAGAGAGGCAGGAGGGCAAGAGCAGCGTTCCATAGGCAAAAAGAGACGCCCCACTCTGCTCACGCGCCTCTCCCCTACCACCTGTCTCCTACTCTTTCCTTGCCTTGTTTTTTTTCGCTTTTGATGCCTGCTTCTTTCTACAAGAAGGCACAAGGACAGATGGATCGGGCTGCCTGGAAACCGCATTTACGCGCTTGTGCTTTTTTCTCGGAATTTGATACCCTGCTTCTCTCCCCTTCTCACTATCCCCACAAATACTCATTGCATTCCTCTGTGCCTCCATTGCTGCATGCCTCCCTGGAGCTTCTTCATCCTTCGAATGCTCGCCGCTTTCGGCATGCCCCCCCTCCCCTACTAACCTCCTATTTCCCAAAGTGGACTTCCCTTTGCAAACCTCCATCACCACGAGCCGCGTCACACGACAGCCCGTATGGATGACCCTGAGGTGCAACAACAAAGCGCTCCACAATCGGAAACACAGGCAGCAAAATTTTTAGGCAGCCAACACCACCAGCTTACAGTGCACAGCAAAGATATTTAGACAATGCACAGAGACACGTCTTTAAGAATGCCATACATCTTGCTATACTATACGCATGCGCCAAAAGTACATGCATATATGTATATAGCTGCATAGAGAATTTCAACACAACATCCAAAGACAGAGACGGCAGAAATCGCCGTTTTCGCAATGCTGCCGCATACACTCAACAAAAGGCAGCCATCCTGAGCGTGAATCCATGGATGTGCAGACATACTCCTTCCTGGAGATGTCGTACCTATCTTCAAGGATTATATAGGGCTTTGTTTATAATGATACACACATAACCTTGTACAGATATATACATACGTATGTGTGCTGGACGCTATCTGTGCGAGCACACATCGTCAGCCATGTGGGAAATGCTGTACAAATCAGCAGAGAGGGCATACCTGATAGGTTCGATCTGTGGAAGGGTTGCATCTCCCTTTTCGTTTCGCTTGCCGCCGTCCTTATTGGCCTGTGGGTTTAGAGCCGTTGCGTTCTTGATGGCTGCAGCTCTTTCGAAAGTCCAAATCGCCACGGTGCCGCTGCTGTCGGCGCTGAAGAGGCATCCCTTTGACGACTCTCTGGCGTCCTGACGGCAGAAACGGAAACAGAAGGGGCAGGAAAAGCGTAGCGTTGCATTCGGCAAGCATGAAGCAATGCCTAATTCGCTTTATTGCGCCTCTGCAGCAGCAGCGGGGGGGGGGCGGGTGGGGAACCCATGTCAGCGGTTGGCAATGCAAATTAGGAGAACGCATATCACAAGCAGCGCAGCGAAGCATGCAACACAGCGCTCTTCCTGATTCGCCATACCTTGCAGAAATAGCTGAGGGCTTTGATCCTCGTCTTGTGGGGTGAAACGAGAAGGGCCGTCTCCCTGATGTTGCCTCCCCCTGCTGCGTCTTCCGCGGCGCTAGCATTAGGGGAACAAGAAGGCCTTCTTTTGAGAGTTTGAGCAGCCTTTGTTGTGACTGCCGCGGCTCTGGAGGGGGCCCCCTCCAGAAGAGAGAAGCAGTGCACCCCTCCGAGAGAAGTTCCCGCGAAAAGTGTGTGCTTGTCCTCTCCGAAGCAGAAGGCACTCCCTGAGTAGCCGCCACGAAACAAGTGATGCATACTGAGTTCATCAAGTGTCGCTCCCTCCCAAAGTAGCCTCTCTCTCTCCCCTCTGCACGCTGCCTACAGGGATATTTGCATGCAGCGGCACGCGCTTACAAGCAGCCTGCGGGGTGGGTGTCGTCGTCGGGGGGGCCCCCACGACACAAGAGTCTCCGGAAGCGGCTTCCGCCTTCGCCAGCTCCTTTGTTAGAATTTTCTTCGCAAACAGTACGCCAAAGGAAGTGCCACAGGGTGACCAGCTCACGCTGAGGGGCCCTAGGGCAGACGCACATGCGCAAAAGAGCAGACGAGCACATCCGGGCAGTAGCTGCGCAGTCGCCTAGCGCTGTTAGCTTTGCGCGAGGAAGGCCCCTCTCTGCTACACCCACGCACGCTTACCCTCGTCGAGTTCAAACCTAGCCGTACAGACTCCGCGCATCAAATCCAAAAGGAGCAGCGCCCTGCTACCGTTCAAACACAGCGCCAGTTTACAGCTTGCATGCACCACCACTTGCGAGGCTGCTGCTGCCCCCGACAAAACTGCTTTCTTCTGCCGCTTCTCCTGCGTATTCTGCCGTGTTTGAATCGTCTTCAGGAGCTGCCAGTCTCCCGTGCGCCTGAGGGAGAGTGCCCCTCCCTCAGAGAGGCAGAGGCAGAGGGAGGAGCCTGCAGCTGCCAAGCTGCTGACGGTCTGCTGCTGCTGCAGCAGAATTAGGCCCTTCTCTTGCATGCTGCCAACGTCGTACAGCCTGCAGCGCAGCACCAGCAAGAAGCCTCTCGCAAGCGCTCTCCCACTAGCTCGTGTTGCACAGGGCTTCCGCCGAGACAGACAGACACGCAATACCGTGAGAGAAGACGACGAGCGCAAAGCGCCTCTATTGAGCCGCCAAGACACAGGCACGCCTAGAACCCCGCAGGGTAACTTTCAAGCAGAGAGGCTGCAGGGAACAGCACTTCCAAAGGGTGTGGCTGCAAGTGCGAAGGGCCTCACTTCAGCGTTTCGTCTGTGCTCCCCGAGACCAGGAAACGACCTACAGAGCAAAGGGCAGTCACACAGCCCTAAAGCAAAGCGCACAGAAGGAGAGGGATGCTGCACATAAACAGGCGAAGTGATGGCTCCACAACAAGGAACGGCCAGAGGGGGAGGGGGCTCCGGAGAAGGCAGGCGCTTGCATCGACGTAGCCAAACGCGAGATCGCTCATTTGTTCGGAGCCAGCAACAACCTTCGGGAAGTTCTGACAACAGCGCGAAAGGGAGGATGAGGCAGCGCAGGATCGACATCGGGGCGGGGGGGCTGGTTGGTTCGTCGTGAGGCCTTACGGCGTGCGCGTTGACAGCGAAGATCCTTTGAATGCCTTCCTCCGACTCCTGGCATTCGCTCGCATCCTTAAAGCTGCAAGAAGAGGGCCCTATCAAATGGGAGGCATCCACGCGATAGCCGACGAGGCCTCCCTCATAGGTCCCCAGCGCAAGGATCAACTGCGGGAAGGAAGGCTTTTGAGGCCCCTCTACGGGAAGCTGCGCCTCCTGGGGGCCCTCATGATGATCAGCGAGCGCTAGCAGCCTCTGCCGCTTTTTGCCGTGCATTTGCCGCTCGGAAGATGCAGGTTGCACACGAGCAAGGCCCTCCTAGCGGGCAGGCAGCCAGGGAGGGCGGTCAGCAGAGGCTTCGAAACCCACAAAAAAGACTCTTTTTAGACGGCGCTTCCCCTAAAACTGGTAACACAACTCAAAAGGGAGAGAAGTCTACTTGTATCGATGGGGACGCCGACACCCCTCACAACCCTCAGGGGGCCCCTCGTGAGGAGGGGGCCCCCTTCTTGTGCGCCGGCTTTCCCGACGGGCCGGGGCGTTTGGCCCCCTGAGCCGCTAATTACTTTGAAAGGTGCTATTTTCAATGAAAGAAAGAAGAGCTTGACAAAAATATCGGTCTCTTATTCTTGGAAAGGCGAACGACGCACGCGCGCAAGAGTGCAGCTGGCCCAGTGCCTCTATAGCAGTTGCACCGCATTTCCCTTCCCTTCTACACCGGCATTGTCGGGGGCCCCTTCAGTGAAAAGCCCTCTAAGGCCTGCTGCAGTGCGTCAGCGAGCACGCGGCTGTGTAAGAGCCCAGTGCGGTGTGGCGTCGGGAAGGCCGTTCCAGGAAAGCCCTCGCTTCCACGTAGAGGGCCCCCCCTAGAACCCCTTTTACGTGGATTGAGATGTCACTGCACGGGTAGTGCATCTTTTAGGCGCCTAAGAGTCCCGCATGGCACATGACACTCAAACTGTAGGCACCGAGCAGAAGAGCCGAAAATGCCAGTAGAACTGCCGCTGTAGAGGGAGGGGAGGGGGGCTGTTGTTGTAACTCTTTACTTTCCGCAGTAGCCGCTTATGCGAATACTGCTTTTACAAGAGCGCTCAGCCTTTGCGCTCGATCACCGGCCTTTCGCTTTCCTAAGGGCGATGACTTGTGGCTTTCGGAGGCTCCCTTTTCGGGAGCTCTCGCTACGTTCTTCCTGTAGGCACCAGGAGGCCCCTGAGGAGGGCCTCTTTGTTGTGGGCCCCCCTCCACTGCCGATAGGAGAGGCGCACCAGGCGCCACCCGAGGTTCTGAAAAACAAAGCTCTTGAACACAGAGGATCCGTCCAGCCTCTCCGTAAGGAAGGGGCTAAGGCCACAGGGAGCAGGCCTCCCAGCAACTCCTCCCTGCCCCCTCCCTTCTCGCTCTCTCGCAGTTTCTGCATTCGCTGCAGGCCACACAACCGTTACGAAGTGTGTGGGCCCGTCCACTTCGAGCAACAGACGCGCTGAGGAATTCCCTCCGTCTGCAGCGAGAAAGCGAGACCCCCCGAAGCAGTGCTCCTGCTGTAGCGATACCCGCAGACCGAGTAAGGGAGCGAGCGTCTCGAGGGCAGTCAACACCTGCAGGCACACTCACACGCGCAATTGGCGAAGAGCTGTAGAGTCGTTTTTGCAACAGGAGCTGTAACGCCATGCACAGGCCCGAGGCCTAAAATTTGTTGCGGTAAACAACGGAGAAAAAGGGCGCTAGAGAAACAACGGCAGGGCTCCAGGAAACTCGACCGAGAGTCTAACACGATGAAAGCCCATAAACGCCGTCGTTATGCCCCACCTCGCGCTGAAGTGCTGAGTGCTCGTCTGCTTCTTGGGCCCCAGGAGGAAGATGCGGACTCGCGTGTCTAGGAGCCTCGCGCTCGAGGGTGGCTTGCCACGCCAGCAGCTTACTATGCAGAGCTTCTAAAGATGTACTGACAGCGGCTTCAAGCGCCTCCTCAAAGCCTAAAGAACTCCTCTCGGTTGCGCTCCCCAAGAAGGCCCAGGGGCCCTCCGAAGGTTCGCGCAAGGTCCCTAGGGAGGGGCCCCAAAAACGTCGGTGATGGAGTGCTGCTGCCACTGCCTCTAAGGTAAGGGCCCCCTGTCGCGCCTGAGCCGCCTCCAGTAGCGGCAGCTCTGCGGGGAGGCCCCTTAAAAGAAGAAACAGAGTCTTCAGTAAGGGGCCCCACATAGACGAGGGGGGGCCCCCAGGGCCCCAGGGGGCCGGAGAGAGGGGCAGCTGCAAAGCGAGGCCCCAGGCCAAAAGCGCAGCGCAAGAGGGCCCCAGGGGAAACAGCGGAGAGACCACATGAGGAAGGCAGTGCGAACCTTGACAGCGCTCTTGTTGCTGCTGCTCTTGCTGTTGCTGCTCTTGCTGCTGCACCGCTGCTATACAGACGGCCACGAGATGCGGGCAGGCTTCGCCTAAGCGGGAAAACGCAGTAACTGCAAACTCAAGAACTTTCCATGCCTCTGAAATGTGGCTCCCCCTCAAAGGGGGGGTTACCCTGAGAGCAGCTTCCTCTTTTGGAGGCAGTGGGGTCTCCCAAGTGTACTGCTGCTGCTCCAGCTCAGGTACTCGTCGTTGCTGCAGCATCACAGCCTCCAGCTGCTTTGCTGTTGCCATGTCCAGCTGCTGCAGCAGGGGCGGCACAGAGATCCTGCACCGCTCAAGGGCCCCCAGCAGCTGCCTCTGTGCAGCAAAGGGGAAGGAAGGGCCCCCATGGGGGAGGGGGATTTCCTGGAAGGGCACTCGACAGGGCGCATCCAGCAACTGCCACAGCACATGGCTGCACTCCACTAGGAGGCCCCACTGCCGCTGCTCTGGCTGCTGATGCGCGACAGTGGAGAGGAATGCGGTGAGAGCAAGAGAGAGGTCAAGGCGCTTGGCAGGCAAGGGCCCCCCGTCGGTTGAAAATCCAGGCAGATGGTGCCCACCAGGGGCCCCCGAAAGCAGCCGGAGGCTTCGGCTGCAGAGGGCAGCCCCAAGAGCAGCCGCAGTGGGGCCCCTTAGCGCGCCGACGGTGGCAAGTGCAGAAGCAACCCCAACAAAAGCCGACAAAGGGGTGTTATCGATATTCGGGGTTGCCCAAGGCGCCCCGAGTGAGTCCGTTGCCGCTGAAGCGGCAATGGCCTCACTCGTGTGAAGGGGCTGTACACGTGCTGCTGCGCTGTGGGTTTTATCTTCTGCGAAAAAAGCGGTAGCCGCAGCAGCAAGGCGCTGGTCTGCCCATCGATGCAGTCGCCAAAGCGAGCACTCAGCGTGAGCACGCAAGTCCTCTGACGGGGCCTGCAGGCCTCCAAGGAGGCTTCCTTGCAGCACTTCTTCGGGAGAAGTTTGAGCGGATGGCTGCGGCGCATCCTGCAGCAGACGTCCATGGAAGAGCTGCGGAGAATCTCCCCGTGGAGTCTCCCCGTGGGGAGCCGCGAAACCATGCACTCTCGATAGGGGACCCCCAGGTTGGCCCCTGTGAATAGCCTCTTTTCCGTGTGTGAGCTTGTGATGGAGAAGGCGGGAAGCCCCTAAGAGCTGCGCCGCATCTTGAGGGCCCCACGAGGGCAGCACGTCGAGAGCTAGCGTGACGAATGCCTGTAGCGTTTCCCAGTTTAAATGGGCAGTTTTCGGTGTGTCGAGAGCAGAAGTGCAACCTCCTTTTCCTCCGCCTCTTTCGAACGCGGAAGGCGCTACCGGAAGGCGAAGGAGAACCTCCGAAAGCATCTGGATGTCAGCTGGAAGAAAATGCCACCGAGGAGCTGACTCTGGAGGCCCCTCTCCCGCCAGGTCCTTTGGGGCAGTTCTTTTTCGCGAGGCACCCACCAGAGAATCGGATGGTTGTTGGGCAAGCGGCCGCGTCTGCTGCTGCATATTCTGCGGATGCCACTTTCTCAAGAGGGCTGAAAGTAAGACTGCAGCATCGTTGTCGCCCATGGGTAGGGGGGGCCCCTCCGGGGCCCTCTCTTGCACAATTTTTGCAGAGGCCCAGAGAACGGTGCAAATGTGCCGAGCTCTCAGCGCTTGGTGTTTCGCACTAAGGCCGCCATGCGGGGGTTGCCGATTGAGGCTTTTTTGAGGATTCTTTGCCTGTGCAAGTGCTGCGAGGCAGGGTGGCTCTTGGAGCACCTCAACAAGGCGGCGTCTAAGAAGAGCCATGAGGGCCTCCAGCCGCTGTTGCCGTTGCTGCTGCTGCCGTTGTTGCTCTTGCTCCTGCCGTTGCGGCTGCTTTGTGAGCTCGTTGAGGACTGCCGCTGCCCAAGCGAGGCTGCTGCAGCCCACTGGACTGAACGCGTCCTGCTGCTGCAGCGTAGCGCTGAGGAACGCTTCCAGGAGAAGGGCTGGCGCGTCGAGCAGATTTCCGCTTGGCTGCTGCTGCAGGGTGCTGGCAGCCTTGTGCGAGTGTCTGAGTTTGCAAAGCAGTGCAAGCCCCCATCCCGCCATCGCCAGATGCCTTTGGGAGAGCTTCCAGAGGCCTCGCTGCAGCAGCCGCTGCAGCAGCTGCTGCAGCACCGGGCTCTCTAGGGCCCCTTCTACGCTGCTCGCTGAGGGCCCCGAGGGGCCTAGGGGTCCATAGCCGGGGGAGCTGCGGGGAGAGAGGCCCTCGGGATGCAGGCAAGAGGCAAGGCCAGGGGGCACATGAGGCAGCTGGCAAGCCTCCCCTTGTTGCAGGAGCCACGCAAGGCGGTGCAGGGCAGCGGCAGCGTTGGCAGGCGTGATCAGCGGCCAGAAGCGCCATAGATTGTTGTACAGGACGTGGGGACTGGTGGCACTTGTTAGGGCCTGGGTGAGCAACACGTTGAGCTCCCGGAGGGGCCCCCTATGGGGGCCCCCTGGAGGGGCTTCTAGTGCATGCCGCGGGGCGGAGTGGCCCAAGGCCTTAAGGGCCTCGACTGCAGCAGCGACGTCTCGAGAGCCATGTTGAGAAAAGGCCGCTGAGGGAGGGGCCTCTGGGGGGCCCTCTAGGGGGGCCTCCTTGCCGTCGGGGCAGAGGCTGCGTCGTCGCCGCCGTCTCCAGAAAAAGGGAGGCGAAGATCTTGACAGCCCTCCAGGTTCTCCCTGCGCAGGCCGTCTCTCGAGGGTGGCTTGCTCAGCAGGGGGGGCAGTTCCGTCTCTCCAAGAAAAGCCCTCAGTGGCTGTCGAGCGTCTCGCCTCTACGGGCCTCCTTTCGTGGTACGATGCGCAGGGCGGGGAGTCGGCAATTCTCGATGGACTCGAAGACAGGAAGCGGCTCCGTCCCCCCGACAGCACTACGCCACAGCCGCCTCCGATGGGCGAAGGCAAACACCTCCTTGCAGCTTGTCGCGAGGCCAACTGAAGTCGGAGGCTGGAAGGCGGAGAGGGGCCTCCGCAGCGTCCTACCCTAAAAACAACGTGCAGGGCAGTCGCTGTGCCGCCTGCACGGCAGCCGATTCCAAGGCTCATGCAGCAGGACACGTTCTGCTTTTCCTGAGCGCACAGCTGCTCTCGCTTGGGAAACGGGTTTCCTCGAAAAATCAAAGGCACGAAGCAGCAGGAAACACCAACAGGAGCCCAGGTTCCCCCCCTCGCCCTCCCGCGGAGGAGCAACTTTGAAAGGCAGCAGGGGGTAACACACTATTCTCACCTTCTGGAAGCAAAATGGCAGCAGAAATGATGAAAACCAAAATAATATTCGAAGCAATGTTCGCTAGTGCCCGTTGAACCTTCAGCGTACAGAAAAGGCATCGATGGATGCAGGGGGCCCTTGGTGAGGGGCCCAGGCGGTCTCGAGCGCCTTCGCCCCAGCCACTCTAAGAAACTACCGAATTCCCTTCCCCTTCAATTTTTAAAAGGAGAATCAACTTTGCCAGTGATTCCACTGCTGAAAGGGACATGTGTTCGCGGGGGTCTCTCGTAGGAGAGGCCGAGGGGGCAGCCGCTTTTTCGGCTGTCGGTTGCGCTCAACAACCCGGAGGGGCACAGACTGAAACGTCGGAAAGAAAACGGCATCCACTTCAATCACCGTTAAGTTTCGGAGCATTCATAGAAGAAAAAGCAACAGTACGTGGCTTTTTGCCCTGTATAACAGTATACGGCCTCGTTCGAAAATTTGAGCCTTTCTTTGTAAGCACGAGATACAAAAGAACACTGTACGGTCTACGCGTAGAATGTGCCTGACCTTTCCATGCCTGCAAATAGGAAGCTCCTTCTTAAGCAGGCAGATACGCAGAGTTCCTCAGCGTCTCTCAATAATTAGTCTCCCCCACCAGCAGATTGATCCCGCGAAAGTCTTGCTGAGTCTTTGAAGGTTTCTGCAGTTTTATCAAAAATCTTCTTCCGCGTGATATGCAGTCTCTCGACTCCATCGGGGGTTCTCAGACTCTGGTCTCGACAGATGAATGGCGTGAAGAATCGCCGCCACCTGTGCGAGTTGCCTCCTGGCCACTAGGGCACGTTGGAGACCACGAAAGCCAGAGTGTTTACACGATGCTGACTCTACGTAGCTTTCTCGCACACAGGCGACTAGAGAGCGAAAAGCAGGAACCTTATGAAACTACGATATTCAGAAGGAAAGCACTCCTCTCACTTGGCACGCAGCATTCCGCAGTGTCAGTGTTTGCCTTCCTAAGCGTCGCACACTGTATTCGCCCACAATCTCCGTCCTCAGCGGCTATAGAAGTGTAGTGGCAACACGGAGATTCCTACAGTAGGAAACATATCATATAGTGGGAAGACAGTAGAATAACAGGCTTACTATAGAGCGGTAGACACCGAGGTACGCTCTGCTGCCTCTCTTCACGGGTTGCCTGTTCTCAACGACCTAGTTTGCCAGCCCAACACCCTATCGGCGAATCGAGTTGCTAGCTTGCCAGGCAAAACGACCAAAGAAGTCACACCCGCAAGAGGAATGCATTCGGGGGAAGGGTAGCGTAGTGCTTCCGATGCATAGGAAAGGGGGTGTGGACGGACAGCTTGCCCGCTGTACATTTCTACACATTTCTGCCTCTTTTCCGTCCTCAGAAACTGGCCTGTGAAACAAGGGCGAGCAGGAGGCTGCAGCGCGACCCGGTACGTCGTGGACTATTGCTGCGGTCTGGGGCGTGCAGTAGTTAACATGTGCGATCCATCATGCCTTCGAACTGCTGAACTATATCTTTTGACGTATGAAGGATGTGGCAGCGCTCACCGGAAATCGGCGCGTCCGCCGTTTGTGGTGGCTACGTCGTCTGCCTGTCTGTATAGGTGTATTTCGTCCTGTTATGTAGCGAGCCAGTTAGCTTTTGCGGGTCCTTCTTGCCCACGGTTGCACCCCTTTACGAAATAACGGGCGCAGCATCAGCGTGGCGCTTTCACAACATCACGGCCTAAACCTGAACCTCTAGACCTTCTGGAAAAAAGAGAGAAAGAAGGAAATCTTCAAAAGCCTCAAGACGCGGAGGAATGCGCGGACAGCCCATGGGTATCGGTGCCGAGGTTTCCTACTCAGCATAAACAGAACAAGCCCGACAACGAGAAAGCTAGCCGAAAGTCAGGAAGCATCATGCAGAAGTGGGGACACGCCCGTGGCATGAAGCGTGGACAGAGATAGTTGAGGCTGGCCAAGAAGCGCAGCCACAGTTAAACAGGCAGAGGAGACAGGGAGATACACAGCAAACGGGGCAGGCTAGTGGCAACTGAATTGCACAAAAAGTGGCTGTCAAAGCCTTCATCGCCTTGGCGCCCACTTCTTACCTCCTCTTCCTCTTCTTCCGTATCCAAATGAACCCCCATTTCCGGCAGTACAAGCTCAGTTATAGGCCCGAGAAACGCGAATTCCGGGACTTCTTCTGAGCTCCTACGAGAAACAAGGCGTGAAATATCTACAGTCCTCTCTCCACCCTCCTTAAGAAGGCCTGTTACGTCTAGAGAGTCCTCTAATTGCCCCTCGCTGGAAATGTCAGTCCCCCAAGTTGCCACAGAGGCATCGACGGCCCCCACAAATTTTCTGGTGGGAAGGGCAGACGCATCGGTGGGCAGCCGATTGTCCGGAACAGAAGAATAGGGATGATAGCGTGAGGTTTCCCTTAGAAAGTTGGAAGGACTAGCACCTCCTGAGGCGAAAAGCCATACAACCACCGCCTCCCTCCGTCGCTGGAGTGATTAAAAGGGATTAAAAGAACGCAGAAAGACTGCCCTTTCTGCATTTTCGTTGATGGACAAAGACCTTTCGGTGAACAGGAATACACACATAGTATGTAGGCAGCATTTGACCACGCATCTTTGCGCACACATACGGCGATCGAGCACGCATAAAGGGGGGGCTAAAAGCACTGATGGCAAAAGAATTGGAGTAGTAAGGTGGATCGATAGATAGCAGTTTAGTTTTGAGCAAGCTCTGCGCCCCCGTTGCCCTGCTGTATGTGCTGCAAACTAAGAGCTTGGGGGAGCCACGAGAGTCCCCCTAAGCACAAGTTATTTTAGGGCCTTCCAAGCCAAAGGACCCTCGCCCCTACGTCGCTTTTGTCCTCAGCTACTGAGTTTGTACCTTTCAGGAGTGAGGAAATCTTGGGGGTTTTCTTGGTGCCTCCTTGCTGTGACTCTCCTTCAGCACGTGAGTCATCGGCTACAGCGGCCTCTCCTCTTTTCTTCTTTTTGCTCTGTCCCCTCCCAAAAGATAATGAGCTCAATAAGCCACGCAGCCTATACTGAGGGTTGGTGCCTAGAGCTCGAGGGGACCGTTGAGTGTCCGGCTCGCCTCCTGCTGCAGAACGTGCTTCTTCTTGCTCTTCTTGAGAATACACAGAACTAGGGTTACTCTCCACTGACTCCACGACATCCTCACACTCTTGCTACACAGGCAGCACATACGCAGGAGTAGGGAGGCTAGGCTTTGCAGTTGCTGGGATTACAAGGGCTTAACCCTGAATCGTAGGCTCCGCGTCCTCCTAGATGCGGCACCAAACTCTCAAGATTCCGCCCCCTACTATTCAACCGTAAACTCTGACGCTTAACTCACGTCTGCTGAGGGTCCTTTCATGAGCTCCCTAAGGACAGAAGTAGCAGAGACTGAAGGCACCAGCTCCCCTAGGGGGGCACCCATGGCCATGGCAAAAAATGCAGAGAAGAGCAGGCTAAAGCTTCCTGAAGGAACAGCCACGTAGGGGGGGGGTAGTGCCGAACTACTGTCCATTCCTGTCTCAGTAGAGGAAGTAACAGAGTCTGAGGCGGCCGACCCCTCGACAGGAATCGATGAACTTCTATAGTATCCAAGGGTTTCTGAGCGGACATGCCCTACAGAGGCATCACGCGGGGGGGAAAAGCTGCTCGCTGATTTTGCTCTTATCGCGCTCTTTGCGGGGTTCGGCGCCCCCATCTGAGGCGCCAGAAGGACACAGCGCATACAGAAGCAAGCGGCTAGCGGATAACCAACAGGGGGAAGGCAAGGTATGTGAAACAACAGCACAAGCAAAGCAGCCCTCGTACAAAGTCCACTTCTCTAAACCTGCAGGTGGCAAGTAAGATGAAGGCTAAAGAGGCTAGCTTGATCCCTCTCAGAACCAAAAGGAATCACACAACCCTCCACAACACCTCCCAACTTTGAGGCAACAAAGGTCCGTCGTATATATATGCCCCTAAAAGCCCGCGTTGTCCTTCGACGCAGGAGTGTGAGTCTTTGAAGCCACAACACAGCTCCTTACTCTGCAAGCTCTCAGTTTGAAGGCTGAGAACCACCAGAAGGCGATTTGGGTGCAAACGCGGACGCAGTTTACAGGAGCTATAGCGCACAGCCGATAGGGCTTGTGCTGTTGCTGACTCAGGTGCTCGCGGTGATGTTGGTGATGAGGAGGGTGAGGGACGCTTGAGGCGAGAGTTACGAAGGGGGCGCTCGCTTGCTCCAGACGCAGCTCTTCGCCTTGCTGCAGCAGACCATCCGGGGAATCGTTTCGGATGTGCCGTGACTTCGCTCGCCCCCTGAGCCTTCTAGGGTTGCCACGCTCCAGATGCCCCCCATAGCCCATCCAGTTGCCGTTAAAGCCCCAAAACGGACTGCTGGGTGCTTTTACATCCTCAGCTTGCCGCTTGTCTCCTCCAGAGGATTCCGCCGCCTCCTTACGCGGCTTCCTTGCCTGCCTTCGCAGCAAAGAATCCCTTAGCTCAAAGAGATGCTTCAGGCGCCGGCTCTGTAGCGCCCCTTGTACAACTGCTTGACACTCAGAGAACTGCCCTGAGAAAAAGAGACAGAGCACTACAGAAAATCAGAGTATGTGTGAGTAGCTTTATAAAAGACTGCAGCTCTGGCGGAAGGCATAACTGTGCCCGCAACAAAACGCGGGAAGAAAGCACCCAACAAGCAAGGAACACATCCCCCCAGGGCCCTCTTTCATGTTCATACACCCCCGTCTCTCCGAGGTGATTGATGCTGTTTGTCTATTTCCCTGCGTCTCTCCTCGCTCTTCATCATTGCCTTGAGCTCCGAGGGCTGCATGCAGTGTCCCACCGTCGATTTCTACACAAAAAATATTTGTGCCTTGCAGGGCCGCGAGTTGCTTGCGCCTATGCTGCTTTGTATCCTTTGAGAACGCCAGGACGAGCTCCACGAAAGGGAGGGCCTTCAGGGCTGGAGATCGGCAGCATACTCAAGCCTCGATGCAGAGCAATGAGCATGAAAGAGAAAAGAAGGCAGGACGAAGAAGAGGAAGTAGAGAAAAAGCACGATTGCCTGCCTGCCTTTTGCAGCACTCAAAGGCGAATTGAAATAAGATCAACAGGCTAGTCAATACGTTCTCCCTCCTGACTCTGCACAGAGGCTCAACTACAGCCGAACAAAGTGCTGGTACGGCATAACTCTACAGGTAGAAATGACATGCGGAGTGAGTGGAACAAAGAAGGGGATGCAGAAAACAATAAGAAAGAAATGCGGGCTAAACACAGGAAGCTAGACATGTAAACGTACACGAAAAGGCGAAGCAATCAGCAAAAAGCAATTTCCACAGCGACCAGCACAGCTGAGCACGGAGAAAGCAGCTCGACCCTCTCTCACCTTCCGCTGCTGCAACCCCGATGTCTCCAGTTGTTGGACATAGTAATATCATGTGAAAATTCTCCAGAGGCCGTTGCTGTAGGAAGTGCAGTAACTGGGCTGCGCGCAAATAATTGGCATTATTCCCGCAGCGGTCTCTAGCAGAGGCGAATGGAAATAGGCAAAAAGACTACTCAAGCGAACCAGAGAGAGACCTCTGAGATACTATGCATGCTGCTGTTCCTTTGCGCCCCCGTGATACAAATCTCTGCGCGTCTCTACCTACTCCCCCTCTAGCCCTTGTGCTTCCTGTTATCGACTTCTCGATCTGTACCTCCACCTTTACTCCACATCATTAGCTCTCTGCGTGCCCTACTCTCCTCCCTCCGCGTTTTCGCTTTCCTGCTCTCTTTCTATGCCTTGGGCCGAAATCTCCGCCTCCCCCCCTCCCGGTTCTTCACCCGCGCGCCCTCTCTCTGCCCACTCCCCCGTCTACCCCGTCTACCCCGTCGCCTTGCCGCACCGGTAAGCTTCAATGCGATATCCAGCAGTCTGTAGCTTATGCCGTCCTTCACACCCAACAGGAACACTTCATTCGTGTCTAGAGTGCTGTATTGCGCTGTTAGTCTCTGAAAAGGAGCCCCCATGAAGCTCGCTAAAACACTTCCTCGGGGGTGCAGTGTACGGCCATGTTTCACCAAAGGATCCTCCGGGGCTGTACTGCTACGCTGAGGGCGGATACGGGAGAGTCCTGCGAAGGACTTGCGTTCAAGATCATCCTGCGGCAAGATCGTGGAGGACTGCTTACTTAAAAGCAGCCTGGGAGAACCCCTGGGGGATAGAGGCGGACAAGTGGGCACTTCTCTGCTGCTTGGATGCTGCGGGACCTGCTGTTGTTGTTGCTGCTGCTGCTGAAGGTGCTGTCCTTCAACTCCAGATTTTCTGTGTGGGGCCAGGTGCTCTAGCACTGTCTGAATCCTCGAGGGTTTCCCGCGATGTCTGTGGATAGCGCCCCCTCTGCTCCTCGCAAACTTGGGACGTGTGGTGGGCTGGACACTGTCAAGCTTCGAAGATGCCCAGGAGGCCGGCGCTTCGTCTTGCTGAGAGGAAGGGCCCCCCTCTGCCAGCGAAGAATAATGCTGGCGCGAGAATCGAAAAGCTTTCACTTCTAGCGCCTCCGAGTCTAAATTGGCAAACGCCGTTCTGACCAAACGAGGAAGGGCCGTGGATAGTCGGTTCTCACTACTGTCTTCTTCTGTGGGAAAAAGAAGGGAGAGGAACGGAGAACGCAACACGACGGAGTGGAGGTGGAGCACGGGCATGCAAAGAGAAAAGGGTAGGAGAAAAGCCCGAAGGGGAAAAGCAGAGACAGCGGTCAATTGGGTGTGCCTTTGAGAGACTCCACTCAGAGCAACAGTGCATAAAAAGGGTGGCAAAGCCTCCAAAAACTTAGAAAACACACAGAAAAAGCTTGCCACGAGAACACACGAGCTTAACCGACGAAGCCGGCACGGGAGAAAAAGAAAAGCGAGGCAAGAGTTTTTGAGAGCCGAGTTGAGCAGAGGGAAAGCCGCACCTCTGGTGTCAATAAAAAGCTGCAAGATCCTCTCGAGCAATTCCGGAAAGGACAGCTGACTGCAAGCAGACACTTCTCAAAGAAAAACATCCTTTTATGCCCCCAGGAGGTTCTTGTATGCGGGCCTCCCCTAGGAGACTTCAGCGAACACAGCGATCGAACGAAACGAAAAATCCACAGGTGCCCAAGATACATAAACAACAGATGGAAAGTGATGCCCCCTCAAAGTCTGCTTACCTCCAATCTCTTTGGGTCTCCTGAGAGATTTCCGGGATGAATGCTGGCAGTAAGAGGCCTCCGTCCTCGGCAACACCTGAAGCCGCTACGCACAACTTTACACAGCCGGATCCTAGAGAGGGAGTAAAAGGGGTCATGCCAGGCTGTACTCCCTCCTACCTGCTGCTGGTCCCTGTGGTGTAGTGGAATCGGGCATCTATGTGCGACAAAGCGAGTCGAATTGACGAAGGCCTATAGTTTGGAATGACTACACTCTAAATTTCCTTTGCAAGCCCTCCTTTGCCTCTGGAATCGGCAGTGACGAAGCAGACAAAGCAGTGTATAGTCTCTTGAGACCCCAACAAAGGCGATGGGGAAGCATACCTGCGAGAGCCGCCTGGATGAAAGTGTACTGGCGGGGGGAACCCCGAGTGCTAACGAAGCGCATATCGGAAGGAGCCACAAAAAAGAGACTCTCTGGAGTAAAACCCCCCTTTTGTGGGGAGGAGGGGGGTAGTAGAGAAGGCGGCACTTTACTTGAAAGAGCGAATCTGCCGCTGTAGTGCAGCACCAGGTCTGTCTCAGGAGACAGAGACACTGGGCACCCTCTCAAGAGTATGGCCAAAATGGGTGTGGCAGAAAAAATCGGAAGTAGATAGTGCTGCGGCCTCAGAATTCTACAAAGGCTTTGAGGCTGTCGCAGAAGCGTAAAAGCTCATGTTCGGAAGGTACTTGGGGGTGTGCAACTCAGGGTGGATATTCGCGCAGAAGACCATTCCAAAACCTTCAGCAATGTATCGGATGAGCAAGCTCTACCTTCATTCTCGAAAACTATAGGCCGTTCTAAGGCTCCTTCCTCTGGAATTCCTTCACGGAGGATTTGACCAGAGCTTTCTTGGGGGCCCTTGCTTCTCTTCTCCTCACCCCTCAGTGAGACAAACAGCCACAGTCGTGCGCTAGTAAGAACCTAGGAAGAGAATCCTCAAGTTGTGGGGTGTCCACAGGGGCATGTTGGCATGGGGGCTCAGGTGGCCCACAACCAGTTTTCTTCGTGTCTGATCGCCTAATAAGAAGAAATGGCAAGGTGTGTCACGCTTGAAGGGAGTGTTAACAACGAGAAGAGGTGTATACGCTAAAAGGCCCCTTAGAGGACAAAAACTGCTAGGCAAAGGACATCGGGGCGTTGGCGAAGGCCCTTTGCACACCCTTCCTTGAAAGCGAAGCGTTTTACGAGATGAAGGTGCAGAAAAGGCACTGCTTCATGGCAAACCCTTCGAATAAACTTGCTGGTTGCTTCGCGTGTAAAACAAAATAAGCAGATTTTATACTCTGGAAGGCATGACATCAGACCCGCACTAGCTGCCTGTGGCACTGTAGGGGGCTCTCAGTGTAGGAAACGAGGCGCCTTTTAGGCAGCATTCGTCCGCAAATTTTCCATTACCGTCTAGCTGAAGCGTATATATTAAAGTCTTTAAGTGAGCCCTGTGCTTTGAGAATGGGGGGCGGGCTGAATCCCTCAAAGCTGTCGCTCCCTGCCTCGAAGTGCCACTGGTCACTTCCAGTGGTAAGGAGCTAGTATGAGAATTGGGGAATCTGCCTCATCTCAAAGGCACCCGAGAGGCCAAACAGAGAGCAATATCTTGCTGAGTTTGTGCAGAAATTGGTGTCTTCAGTTAGCTGACTAGTAATTTGTCTCGGCTCCCAGGCTTTCAAGTCGCACCAGCGACCCTCTGTTTAATTGAACTCTTGCACACTTCTTTAACGGGAAGGATGTTGGTTCCGTTGTCCCTTATAGAGGTTCTGATGATCTTTTATAGCCGTAATTTTGACGTATCTGCCAGCGTTTGCTGGGTTAAGAAGAACCTTATCGGGGCCTCACTATAGAGGCCCCTAAAGCTCCCAGGAGCGTCGCTCGTTGTGCGCTTTGCTTTGAATAGGATGGGAGCTTCTCGTGTGTTGCGCGTGAGCGCCTTGTGTATAGCTGCATGTGCCAAGTTTGAAGGACTTACTTGCCTTTTTTCCTCTGATTTCCTTTGGTCCATGTGGCGGGTGCGTTTCGTGTTCGTAATCTGTCTGCTGAACGACTAAGCTCAATTCTTCTTGGCTGAATATTTCTTTATGCTGTTAGGCCTAGGAAATGCAGAGAGCCGTAAACACAAGGCTCTGTTGGGCTGCTAGACTGTTGCTCCTCTCTCCAGTTCGTGCAGCTAAAGAAATTCCACGGAAGAGCATAAGGCCACGGTGTTCCCTCGTGGTCTTCGTACAGATGCGGCAAGGAGGTGGGACATACTCGTGGTCTCCTGCCCATGTGTGTTGCCACACCAGAATCTGCGCGGGGTGAAGGTTACTGAATGGTGGCTAAATGCATTTGCATGTGGCACCTGGAAGAAGGCAGAACCGCGCTTGACCAAGGCTGCCTAAAGGAACCCTGCCCAACGTGCATGTTGCGGTCAAGAGCAAGGGGAAAAGCTGTGCTAGAGAAAAATCAAGGTATCCCTACTTGTGTGTCTTGAAAACATTCTTCTTGTGGGTGTGAGGGTGAGAGGGTGCTGGGTATCAGAGACGACAAGCACGTCCAAACAGAAGTGTAGGAGAGGAGCTGAGATATTAGGGCAGAAGCCTCCTGCACAGATGCCCTCTGCAGCTGCATCCAAGGAGAGATGAAATAGCAGAAAAGGGTTGGAACGGTGTCGACCCCTGAGGAATGTAAAACTACCCAATGACCAAAAGGTGCTTCGGTGCTAGGCCAGCGTATAGGAAGCAGAGTTGCTGATGCGGAGACAGTGTGTAAAAGACGTAAGTTTCTTAGCAACACGCGCAGCCCTTCCAAGCTCTAGTGGCCCCTCCAGGTGTGGATGCTTCAAGTTTACATAGCCACCACACTGCTTTATAACTGAAGGAGACCCCTTGAGGTCGGTCACGAGAGCCGTTTTTTAAAGTAGACGTAGACATCAGCATGCAGTTTGCCGTAAGCCTCTCCAAGGGCTTGAATCTCTTGGGAGCATAGCAAAAGCCTCCCATCCTTGGTGGCATGCAAATTCCATCATCCTGAGGATCCGTTGTAGGCGGAAGCAGCACCCACCTCGCCTGAGGGGCCTCACACAGAGCGACCGACTTCGTGGCTCTACCGTGCCAGGGGGCATCGACCCCTAAATTCCTTCATAGAGCAAATCAACAGCACACAGCATCCCAAAGCACGGTGGATTTTCTGCCCTTCACTAATGGAGATTAGACACCCTCCACGCAAGCCTGAAAACCTATGGCCAAGCAGAATCTCCTAGCTGGACGCGGTCCTTCGACAGAAAACAACAACCAAAGGGCACAGGGGCGAGCGATCCGTGTTGCCTATTCTTGTACTGTCCGAACAAGCTGGCATACGCGGCAAGAGGCAACAGAGCGCGCATGCTTTGATAAAAGCCCCCCAAAACACGAAAGTGGATCGAGAAAGAGATACAACAGAAGTAGCTCCTTTCTGAAGAGCGCGTCAGTTCTGATTTGATTCTCACGCGCACGACACCCGAAGACTTTCGAAAGTACATTGCGAAACACGCTTGTTAAGCTTTGCAGACTGCTGGTGAGCCGTTGCTCTTCCACTACACAAGATTTGTGCTGCTAGAGCGCGCTGCACGGGCGCATCCATCTACAGCTGCGGAAACTGTATTTTACATTGATATTTCCAATGTACTTCGGCGCTACACAGTCCCCTGTGCGTTTTCTGGCCTTTTAACGGGCTTCTGCCTCCCGCAACGTGTGAGTGGTATCGGCTTCCTGCTGCCTGCGAGGAGGCTCAACCCCTGTGCTTCTGCCACTGGTAAAGCGGGTTAAGCTGCGCGAAGGCCGACACTACCACACTCGTTGTACTTGATTGAAAGTTGATAATGAATGGACTCATTGGTTGAAGTGTTCGGATATCTAGCTTGTTGTCGAGTAACGCCAGCTAGATGCAAAAAGACGCATCCTTGCTGGTGCTTGCGCTAGCTTTCTGTGCGGCTAGCTGGGAATGCTTTTGCTTGGAGAGCTGAAAGTACGTGCAGCAACACGCACCTTAGCGGCGCTTTTATTCTGTTGCTGGCACCATGAGGGGCGCTGGCATGGGGGTATCGGTTTCAGAAGGGTCCTCAGTAACGCGATGGAGTGTATTTCGATAGGCTGAGTTGAGTGTTTTCCTAAATAGACCTTAGATAGAGCTGACAATTCATACATCCATCTAACCTATGACGTGCAGCTTTTCTGCTAGGCTGCCCCCGCAACCACGTGGAGGGGTCTCCTCCTTTCGAGTTGGAAGAGGGGTTCTGTGTTGTTAGCAAAGGTGGGAGAAGTGCTGTGGCTAACCTAGGCCTGCTTTCCTCTCATGGGGTGTCGCAGCTCAATCTTAGTGTGCATACACTCTACAACTGTGGGTGTGCTTCATAGAAAGCGTCTTATACTTCTCAAGCCAAGGACGTGTATGAGCGGGAAGCACGCCTCTCCTGCGCTTCGCTGCCCCCCCTGGAACCGCCGAGCAATGCAAGAAACGAGCAGACAGCCTGCGACAAGACCCTCCGCACTGCCTTAAGAGCCACAGCGTTCTGCAACGTTGGCAAATGTGGGGAGTTGAAACGGTGATGAGCCAAAATCTACTAGGGGCAGCAAGCGGAGGAAGTAATCGGCAGCGTTCCTGAGGGCCCCCCGCTGCATTCGGAACCTCGCACGCAGCACCGGAAGCGGACACCCCACGAGACTTCAAACACCCCCAAATGAGGCTTTTCTTGCAAAATTGTCTGAGAAGAAACGCAACTACCGCGCCATCGGCGCGGCATACACGCAGTCGCCCAGCTGCGCAAGGCGACTGGACGCGCAAGAGCATACACCCGCACACCATATCAAACGTCTTCCTGTACTGCCGCCATTGACACAGCTGGACAAGGCAGGAAAGTTTCGATGTGCACAAAGTTTCGCTTTGACTCCCAGCCGCCTCCCTTCCTCTGCGCGCGTAGTGGGGGGGCCCCCGTCGAAGCCCCTTGTCCAGCCAAGGGGGCCCCTGCTGTCTGCCCGTGCCTCCTGCGTCCTCGGTAGTGCTGCGGAACCGCATTTTTCGTACTGAATCTTCTGGCATTTCTCTTGAAAAAAATATCCTCTCAAGAGCGCGCGGACGGACAGCTGCGCGCGTACTGTCCATTCGGCTTTTTGCAAGGGCCTCGAAGACAGCGGAAAGGGACCGACAGCCCGCCACAGCAGGAGACTCAGCGTCTGTCGTCGAAAAACACCCTTTTTAGCGCTCTGCCCTCTTCCTACTGCTGTTCCTTCCTTCTTGCATCTAGCCTTTCCCGTCTCTTTCTTGAACGGCCTTCATTAGCGCCACTTTCCCCCCCGTCGAGAGGAAGGCGGGCACGCGAGAGCACAGCAGCGTCAAGAGAGACTGTCGGCTGCGAGGGTACATACACACACGCCTTTCTGCTGCTGCTCCTCCCCCCGCTCCCCGAGAAGGCGTGTCAACACATTTGGTGAATTCTGTGGAGCAGCTCGCCAGGCAAGCAGGCAGGCAATGGAGCTCTTCTCGGGCATGGCTATCAGGGGGCCCCCCCCCCAAGACCCCCCCCCAAAGGAAGCAACACCGCCCCTGCAGGGCCTCCTCGCTCTGGGGCGGTGGGCCCCCCTGCTACGGGGGCCCCTTCCACGGCAGGAATAACGGGGGCCCCTTCCACGGCGGGAATAACGGGGGCCCCTTCCACGGCGGTAATAAGGGGGGCCCCTTCCACGGCGGTAATAAGGGGGGGGGCCCCTTCTCCCCTTTCCGCTGCCCCTTCGAGTGGAGGCCCCATAGGGCAGCAGCAGCAGCAGCACGACGGGGAAGATCCCCGCCTGGCTGCTTTCCGTCCCTCCCAAGGAGGCCCTCCTGGGGGGCCCCCAAGAGGGGAGGGCCCCCCCCCCCCCTAGCGTGGGAAGTTCGTACGCATATTCGACGCCATCCGAGGGCAGCACTTTCGCCCGCGCAGCGTCGTCTGCGTTCTCCTTTCTTTTTGCATCACGCAGCCGGCAAGAAGGCCATGCTGCCCCCCCCCTCGCTGCCAACACCTCCCCATCAGCAATTTCCTCTTCCCATGCAGCACAGAAAGGCATGCAGGAGACCTCCCCCAGCCGGATGTATGGCTCTGGCTCTGCACAGCCAGCACCCTCAGGCACACCTAGGCCTCTTCCCGTCTCCCTAGAGACTTTCCAACAAGAGCGCCAACAGCAACGCTTGCAACATCTGCCATTGGGGGAAGCCAGCCTCTCCACTGACGGACTGCCATCCCGCCCCCCCCTCCAAAAGGCGCATGCTGAAGCCTCCAGTTCTGCGGCTCTTCTTCCCCCAAGCAGCAGCAGTGAGGGGCCCCTGGAACTGCTGCAGCATGCCTTTGCAACGGCTCACAGGGGCCCTTTTGTCGAAAGGCACGAAGAGGCTTTCTTGCCGGAGTCTTTGTTTCCCGCAGTGTCTTCAGAAACCCCCGTGCAGCCTTCAGGACAAATGCCAATTCTACAGGCACCAAAGATCGTTAAAAAAGCAAAACGCACAATTCTACCAGGTGTTGCTTGCTGGTTGCAACAGCAACAGCAACAGCAACAGCAACAGCAGCAGCACAGGCAAGAAGTAGAGCAGCAGCAACAGCAACAGCAACAGCAACAGCCGCAGCACAGGCAAGAAGTACAGCAACAGCACCAACAGCAACCGCACCAACAGCAACAGCAGCAGCAGCAACAGCACCAACAGCAACAGCAGCAGCAGCACAGACAAGAAGTACAGCGCCCGTTGCTTACCGAGGAGCGTCCGCAGCTGCAGACGCAGCTGCCACACGAGCCGCAGCAGAAATCGCTGGCTTCTTCGACTCCAACGTTATTGAAACCAGTCTCTCCATCGTGCAGCGCAGTTTCCAGCTACTCGGAGACCTCTCACTGGGTAATGCCTCTCAAGGAAAGCACTACTTCTCAGTCTCAAAATGCTGCAGGCAGCAAGGAGGATGTCTCTACGGGCGGAGGCTTCATCGCATCTGAGAGCTCCCCCAGCAGTCATAGGACGACGTCTGTCCTCGCTGGAGTCTCTTCTGTGACGCATGCAGCACAACGCCTCTCACAGCTGCCAGATGCTGCGAAAATCGGGGAGGAGCTTGAAGCTTTTTACTTCATTTGCCGCAGCAGCGCTCTGCAGGACCAGAGTGCGGTGCTTGCAGATCTCCTGGCAACGGCAGAGAAGGAAGCGCAAGCCGAAAAGGTGGCATGTTGCTGCTGCTGCTGTTTATGCTGCTAATCTTTATGCTGCTAACGCTGCTAGTGCTGTATATGCTGCTCATGCTAATGCTGCTAGTGCTGTTCATGCTGCTAATGCTGCAAGTGATGCTAATGCCATTGCTGCAACTGCTAATGCTACTAGTGCTGCTAACGCTCTTGCTGCCAGTGCTGCTAATGCTACTAGTGCTGCTAACGCTCATGCTGCCAGTGCTGTTTATGCTGCTGCTGCTGCTAGTGCTGCTAATTCTAGTGCTGCTAATTCTAGTGCTGCTAGCGCTAATGCTGCTAATGCTAATGCTGCAAATGCTAATGCTGGTAGTGCTGCTAGTTCTAATGCTGCTAATGCTCATACTAATGCTGCTACATCGCGGGCTGTTGCTAATGCTGCTATTGCTAGTGCTGTCTTTCCTTCGTGGTGAATTCTATTCCTCCGCAAGGGCCTTCTCCGTGGTTTGCTGCTCTTCAGAGCACTGCAGCGTTGCGGCGGGAGCAGCAGGAGCTGCTGCAGCAATTGGAAGACGCGATCGAAGCGGAGGATTTTACGGCTGCCGCAAGCTCAGACGAGCACGTTGCCACTTCTAAAGAGCAGGTAGGAAAGATCTTCACGAAAGCGCCTTCTACAGCACAAGTTTTTCCCCGTTGCTGTGTGTGGGTGTGTGTTTCTGTCTGTTTTCGTCTTTGCTGTTCTTTTCCAGCTCAGCGTAATTTGGCCTTGCGGAGTTCATGCCTCGCCTCCCTTCCCCTTGTGTGCCTCCTGCTGCTGCAGCTGAGCGACTTACAGCAGCAGTCCTCCCGCTTCCAGCAGCAGCAGCTGCAGCAGCTGCAGCGGCTCACAGACATCACTGGCACCGTGCAGCAGCAGCTGGAGCAGATGCTGCAGCAAGCGAAGCGAGAAAGGGATAAACTTGTGGATCAGGCGAAGCAGCAAGTGCTTGAGCAGATAGCAGGGCAGCAGCGCCTTAGAGACACCACACAAGAGGTAAAACTCGACGAATACGGCTGTAGCTACACACACTCACACACAATGCTTTTTTGCACTTGCTTGCTGCTGGTGCTGTTCGAAAGCAATCCAGCAGGCTGGCTGGCTCCAAGTGCTGCTACTGCTATCGCTGCTACTGCTGCTGCTACTGCTGCTACTGCTGCTACTGGTACTGCTACTGCTGCTGCCGCTACTGCTGCTGCTGCTACTGCTGCTGTTGCTGTTGCTGTGGGGTTCGCTCCTGCCCGTGCAGCGGCTGAAGCAGCTCGAAGAAGAGGACGCAGTCTGCCGAGCAGCTGCAACAGCTGCCGCGGAGTCCGTGCAAGCAGCAGAAGCGCGCATGCAGCAAATCAAAGAAGAAGAAGGCGCTGTGCTTTCAGAGCTGCAGGAAGAGCGGCAGTAGGTTTTTCTTTTCTTGCTTCGTTCTGCTGCATGTGCTGCTAACAGCCGTTGTTGCTGTGCTACTTTTTTTTTCTCTCTCTCTGCCTCTTTGTCTCTTTCTCTCTCTACGCTTTTAAGACATAGTCCATCCATTCTTCTTTTCTCGAGTCGCAAGTCTTGTGCAAAAGGGCTTCAAGGGGCTTTTGCATGCGCCTTTCGTTCTGACAAGCAGCCGTTAGTGCTGCGCTGCCTGCGGCTTCAGACAGGTGCAGCAGCAGCTGGAGGAGGCACAACGCCGACTGTCTGCCCTAGAGGAAACCGAAGAGATGAAGCGAAACGTCTTTCGAGTGTAAGGAGATTGAACCTTGTTCTCTCTCTCCCTGCGCCTGTCCTACGCGGCTCTGGTGTACTGGCCCCTCACTCTGTCTGTCTGTCTTTCTGTCTGTCTCTCTGTTTGTCTTTCTGTCTGTCTATCTGTCTGTCTATCTGTCTGCTTCCTTGTGCCTCCTTCAATCTGTCTGTCTGTCTCTGTTTGTCTCTCTGTCTGTCTCTCCGCTTCTTTGTGCCTCCTTCGATCTGTCTGTCTGTCTCTCTGTCTGTCTCTCCGCTTCCTTGTGCCTCCTTCGGTTTGTCTGTCTGTCTGTCTGTCTGTCTATCTGTTTCGTCCCTTGGTCTGTCTGTCTGTCTGTCTGTCTGTCTGTCTGTCTGTCTGTCTATCTGTCTGCTTCCTTGTGCCTCCTTCGGTTTGTCTGTCTGTCTGTGTGTCTGTCTGTCTGTCTGTCTGTCTGTCTATCTGTTTCGTCCCTTGGTCTGTCTGTCTGTCTGTCTGTCTATCTGTCTGCTTCCTTGTGCCTCCTTCGGTCTGTCTGTCTGTCTGTCCCTTATGCCTCCTTCTGTCTCTCTGTCTGTCTGCTTCCTTGTGAACCCCTCTGATGCTATACGAGCTTGCCGATCTCTCGTGTTTGCGCTTCCTCCAGCAAGTCTGCCTCTCACTGTCTGTCTTTGAGCAGCCTTCGTGTTGCTTCCTATAGCCACACACAGCGCACACGCATGTACCAACCCCCTAGCACAGCCGCAGCTCTTCACTTGCGTCCGGTGTAAATGCTGATGCAGAGCATCTGTGGAAGCGGCAGCAGCGGCAGCTGATGCGATACAGCAGCAGCAGCAGCTCGAGATGCAGCAGCAGAAACTCACCGAGGAGAACCTGCAGGTACACCTCCACAAGCGTCTGCAGCCGCAGACGCGAAACAGAAGCAACCAACGAGAGGGCAGGAGCAGCACTGGGAGATGGGTAGTAGGATGTCTTTCGTGTCGTTGTTTTCTTTCCCTCTGTATGTTTTTCAGCTTAAAGAGCAGCTAAAGGAACTCGGATTCGCCACGGAAGCCTTGGGCAAGCTTCAGGAGGAGTGCGTACTTGATGGCGTCTTGCAGTTAGCGCTGCCTTCTGCCTCCCAAGGCTTTTGTCGATTTCTCCTGTGCCTCTTGCCTCTCGACTTTCAGATCGCTCTGCCAACACATTTTCGCACATTTCCAATCGTGATATCTCCATGAATGAGGGGCTGCTGGAATGGGTGCCCAATGCATGAACCTCTGGAAGCCTGGCCTGGAGCGAAGGGAGGGTGTGAATGTGTGTATGTATGTGTGTCTGTGTGTATGTGTCTGTGTGTATGTGTCTGTGTGTATGTGTCTGTGTGTATGTGTCTGTGTGTATGTATGTATGTATGTGCATGTATGTATGTATGTGTGTCTGTATGTATGTGTCTGTATACATTTATATGTATGTGTATGTGTATGCGTATGTATACATATATGCGTGTGTGTCTGTGCGTGTCTATGTGTGTCTTTGTGTGTGCAATGCTGCTGGCAGCGCTCGCTTCTTTTGCCGTTTCTGTGTGGGTGGATCTGTTCTCAGAGGCGAGCAGCAGGCCGCAAAGCTGTCGTCTGTTTGCGGCTTTTTGGAGACTAGGGAGGCTTTTTTCAGTGCGCTTCTAGCTTTGAGAAGGAAAATGCACGACAGTACAAGCAGCGCCATGCAGCGGCTTGTCGAGCAACAGTAAGCCGCATGCGCGCCCCCTCTCCCGCCTCTTACATTCGTCCCTGTGGCATCTTACTCTGCTCCCTTTGCATCCATCTTTCGCTTCGCTTGGGGGAGACAAGGGAAAGCAGGGCAGGTGCATGCTTCCGTAGCCATGATACACCCTCTGCGCGTGGGTTCTTTCGGCGTTCTGTGGCGCGCTGCCTCTGGCCTTTAGGGACTTGTTGCAGCAGCTGGAGAGACGTCGGAAAGAGCTGCAGCAGCAGCAGCACGAAGCGCAGCAGCAGCGGCTCCTGCTGTGCGCGGAGCAGCAGCAGCTCGAGTTGCTGCTGCCAGTGCTGCAACAGGAGAAGCGGCTGTCTGCTCAGACACGTGACTTCAAGGCCGCAGCCTCTCTCGCACAGCAAATTCAGGTGTGTTTTGTTTGTTTTACTTTTTCTGCTTTTAAAAGTGGTGTCTCTGTCTCTGGGGTTTTTGCCCATGTGCCTTTTTCTGCCCTGCGGGAGGTGTTTTCGCGCTGCGTGCTCTTAGCTGTTAGCTGCTGCTGCCGCTGCTGACAGGCTGCCTGTGTGTATGCGTGGAGGATGCGGCTTTTTTTCTCGCGCTCAGGAGTGTACTGAGAAAATCGCCGTCCTCAAGACAAAAACTGCGAGTCTGGATGCAGAGAGAGCAAGCATTTTGACGGTCCGTGGCGGCGTCTTGTTCGCAGCGTTCTTTGTTTCCAGGAGAGGTAGCGTGTGGAGTGTTTTCGACGGCTTGTTCTGCAGCCTTAAGTGCTCCTGTGCGTGAGCATGCATGCAAGCTTTGGGGCTTGTTGGTTTTTGTTTGAGCACAGGCACTGGAGCAGTTGCAAAAGGAGTTTCCGGAGGCGGAAAGTGTTGTCTCTCGGGAGGAGGCCGCAGCGCGAGTCGCTCGCCTTCGTTGTCTGCTGCAGCACAAGAAGAATCTACGAAGACTGCGTGCGAACTGCCCCAAGGACAGAGACGAGGTGAGCTCGGTAAAGAAGAGGTAGGGACGCTAAGCGGGAAAGAGGGCAGGAGCAGTCTCTACGGTGAGGCGTGTAGCCGCTGGTGACAGGCCCTGTGCTGCTTGTGTTGTCGCTGCAGCTCTTGTATCAAAGTCTCGATGGAGAGACGCGCTTGTACGAGCAGCTGCTGCAGATCCTGAAGCAAGAAACGCGAGAAGAAATAGAGGATGAGGAAAAGAGGGAGGATGACGAAAAGAGGGAAAGCTTAGACGTCTCCGATATACAGCCAGGAAGAGGGGAAGTTGCGAGTTCTGCCTTCGAGGAGAAACGACTCGAGCAGGCAGACGTCGAGCCGCCCTCCGGAGAAAGCGAAGAGGAGGTTTTGACGCCACGCAGTGTGGCAAACGCGGCCTTTTCAGCAGCAACGGGGGAAGAATCGGGAGTTGCAGAATCGGATATTGCGGCTGCTGCAGACTGCGGGGAGTGCCTTTCTGAAAGCACACCGCATTCGCTTGCTGCTGCGGAGTTGGCAGCAGCCTCTGCCTCTGGAGAAGAAGCGGGGAATGCTGGAAAATCCTCAAGAAGCCTTTCTCCAAGGGGAGACGCGAACGCAGTCGCTGCAGAAGCGGGGGTAGTAGCAAGCATGCATCGAGGAGAGCAGATGTCTCAAGGATGTGGGGAGGAGCATGCAGCTGCAGACTCAGGACCGCTGTCGGAGCCGTTGTTGCAGCAGAGGGCAAAGCAGATGTTGGCAGCAGATGATGAAGGCGAAGCAGAAACAAGTACAGAAGAGACGGCCACAGGCATTGTGGGGAAACTGCGGAGGCTGCACATTCCCCAAGATGACGCTGGTGTTTATGGTGGTGGTGATGGGGCCTCCGCGTCTCAGAGCGCCGAAAGCACAGGCACTGTAGACGTGGAGAGGCAGCTGCAGCAGCAAGAGGAAACGCAGACAAGAGCGGCTGGCAGCTTGTTTGCAGGCCTTGCCCTCAAGGCTTCTTCAGGTGTAACCGGTGTACTCTCGAAGCCTCAGCAGCAGCCTCAGCAGCACGAAGCGGAGGAGGAAGAAGCGAAGGAGGAGCAACAACAGCAACAGCGGCGAGAGCAAGGGGAGGAGAAAGAGAAGGAGGAGAAACAAGAACAGCAGCAAGAGGAGGAAAAGGAGCAACAACGGCAACAACAGCAAGAGGAGGAGGAAGAAGAGGAGCAGCAGCAGCAGCAACGGGAAGAACAAGAGAACGATAAGAAGTTGCTTACTCCGGGGCCTCTTCCGACACAAATGGAGGAGGCAGCCTATGCACCAACGCCATCAGAAGACGCAGCGGCTTGAAAAGAAATACCCCCTAATTGTCAGAGCGAACTATCCCGCAGGACGCGCAGCAGCACACATTTGGCATTTTGCCGTGTTCAAGCAGCTTGCAAGATCGGCGCATGTGGCGTTCATAGAGCTCTAAAAGCGCTGGGGATGCCGCTAGAGACGCTCCCACGGTATTCGCTGCAGCTTCCAGAGTTGCGTCTACGCCATGGCGTTTAGCGGAGTCTTATTGTACCGGCATCTAGGCTTCCTAGGACTCTCCAAGTGGCGTGGGTATGTGTATGTGTGTGTGTATGTGTGTAAGGGGAAGGGGAGGCGTGTGTTGGGGAGGCTTATTTGTGAGAGGGTGTTTTTTTTCACGCGTATTATGACAACTGAGGCCTCCGGCATTTTTGAACACGACGCGCTTGTGGAGCTGTTCCTTCAGTGTTGCCTTTTTACGCGGAGGCGGCTTTTGTGTGGTTCGCATCAAGTGCTGAGCTGCTCTCTTGAGGACGGGAAGGCTGTTGCCTTCGAAAACGCTACAGAGCAACAAGCAGAGGGCCTCCTTTCTTAGCAGTTGCTCCCTGTTTGGACGCAGAGGGGGCAAAAGTTTTGCTTGGTGGCTGCGTTGAGGGGGTTTCCCGAGGGCAGCGGACGGTGCCTGTCTTTCTTTCGAGTTAGGCAGTGTGTATATAAGCTGCTCTCTCTCTCAGGAAGCTTCCTCAAGAGTGCTTCCTCTGCATGTTTATCCCGCGGGGAAGGAGGGAAAAAGGAGGAAAAAAAGACGAAAAAACGGGGGGCGTTGGCGTTTCGCACTGCGTTTCTGTGGGCATGTATGCATGCGGAAAAGGAAGCGGCCTCTAGAGGCCCCTTTGGGTACTAGTAGCTAGACATTTTAGGGGTCGACGGATTCAGCTCCACATCTTCTATTTAAAGTATGTGCGTCAGTGCAAATAGGCATATATAGAATAGGAGGACGCGAACGCTTGCCTCTCTGTGCAAAAGGCCCCCTCTTACATCTACCAGTGCAGCTTAGGGGGGAATTTTTTTTCCGCTAAGGTGTTTCCATTTGTGCAGCGTTTTGTTTGTGTAATGCTTCATTTGCCAAAGCAAATGCCTTTGAGCTCTCTGGAGATGTGCATGCGAAGCTGCCGCCGCCTCTATGTACAAGCGGCGGCCTGGTGGGGTGTAGCACAAGCTGCCCTGCAGCAGCAAGCGCACGACAGCCTTCGCGGATCTAACTTCGCGAGGGGCCCCTACTTTGCACCCTTCCCAGGAACGCGAGCTAGCAAGCAACACCTCACTTTAGGAGAGAGCGCCCTATGCCGCGTCTGCGTTTTTGCACTGCTGCTATCGCTCGTGCTTCTTTGGCCTTCCCAAGCCTCTCCCCGCGCGCGGCAGCCAAGAGGCAGCAGCCCCCCTTGAAAGGACGCCGCAAGAGGAGAGGCCGTGGAGGGAAGGCGGCTGCTGTCGAGCGAAAGGGGCAGACGCGTTAGAGTGAGATGGCTATTCTTTCCGTCCCTCCCGCGCAGCGGAATCTTTCGCATGCCTTGCATAGTGTGCAGGCTTGCTGCCCAGGACCTCCTTGGTCGCTTTTGAGCCGCTTAGTTAGAAGTACATTTGGTTGATGCGTGTGGGGACGCTGCTGCTTGAGCACCGCCAGTTTGTGTCGCTGCTGCCGATGCGGCTAAACAGCAACTGGCCGTGTCGCACTTGCTGCGGGAGCAGCGGCGGCAGCACATGCTGCCGCAGTTCCTGCAGCAAGCCTCGTTCCACGCCCTCCCGAGCAACGCTCTGTGCGGGCTGTACACGCGCTTTGCACGCTTGACGGCGCCGCGTAGCGCCACGCAGCCTTCGCCTCAAGAGGAGCCGCAGGGGGCGACGGCTGCGGGAGCAGCGGCAGCTGCTGCGCCCAAAGAGCTCAGTCTTCATAGAAGCGAGGGGCAGCAGCGCTGAGCTCCTCAAGCGATGCACAGAAGGGGTTTTCTTGAGGGCCCCCTGGGGCCTCTAGGCTGAGGGCCCCCGGGGCCCCGTAGACGTAGCGGAGGCCCCCAGGCGGATAGGGAGTGCCCCTGGGGAGGCCCATGGTCTGGGGGCTGCCGTACGCTCGGGGGGGCCCCGGGGGCCCCCAGAAGCCGTTTTGACTGTGCATCAAATGGAACCAGTACTGCGTGTCGAGGCCCCCGGCCATGGGGCCCACCTGCGGATACACCGCGTGCGGAGGGGGGGCCCCCGCCATGGGGTAGTAGGGAGAACCCCCCGCAGTGAGCGGGGAGAGGGGGGGAGCTCCCATGCCTCTAGAGGCCTCCTGCTGGTGCTGCGCCAGCAGCTGATGGTGGTGCTGCTGCAGTTGCTGCATGTGCTGGTGCTGCTGCTGCATTTGGTGCTGCACCTGCTGCAGCTGCTGCTGGTGCTGCACCTGCTGCAGCTGCTGCTGGTGAGGCTGCTGCTGCTGCACTTGCTGCAGCTGCTGCACTTGGGCCCGCTGCTGCTGCTGTATAGAGCTTCGACCGCCGTTGCTTTGGGAGGGGCCCATGCTGCTTCGCCGCGAGTCGGATTCGTAGTACGGGGAGACTCCCCGCATGCTGTCTGCCACTGCAAAGGGCCTCCCCCCTGCCTCTTCCTCGGGGTGCTCATGCTGCTGCTCTGCATCCGAAGGCGTTGCCGCTGCCGCGTGCTCGGCAGCCGCTCCAGGGGGCCCCAGCTGCCGGCTCTGCGTGCCGTGCTGCAGGTTCGACGACAGCTGCTGCTCGAAGGGAGAGGCCTCCGGCGCGTTGGACTGCTGCTGCTGCTGCTGCTGCTGCTGCAGCAGCAGCAGCTGCTGTTGCCGCTGCCCCCTCGTCCCATGCTGCGCCTGAGCGCCTCCTTCCCTTGAATGCGAGAAGCGACACTCGGCTTCCCTGAAGCACCCACCCTTCCTGTTGATGTACGGACAGAGGAGCTTCCCGTCCTGCTGCTGCTGCTGTAGATCGCCCCCCCCCGGAGGGGGCCCCCCTCCCCCCCCGCCTGCTCTGTGGTGTGGCCGCTGGAACCCCCCGGGGGGGCCCTCCAAAGGCGCACACCCGTATGCGTCGAGGGGCCCCCCCCCAGGGCCCCCTCCTCCTCCTGCGCTGCTCTGGTTGTGGTGGTGATGGCGGCGTGCAGCAGCAGCAGCAGCAGCAGCAGCTGCTGCTGCTGCTGCAGGGCCTCCTGGCGCGTATCGCGACTGCCGCTCTCCTCCTCGGTGCGCGAGGTAAGGAGGCTGCTGCTGCTGCTGCTGCTGCTGCTGCTGCTGCTGCTGCTGCTGCAGATTTGAGGCCCCCTCGGAATACCCCTGCACTGCCGCTGCTCCCCCCCGTACGAGGCCCCCCACCCCCTCTTCCGCGCCTTGAGATTGCTGCTGCTGCGCATGCTGCTGCTGATGCTGCAGGGGGCCCCCCCCGTGCCGGCCCCACCCCCTAGGATTCGCCGCTAGGCTGCTGCCATCCTGCAGAAGATGCTGCTGCTGCTGCTGCTGCTGCTGACGCGTTCCCGGAGGCATCCTTTGCGCATGATGAGGCCCTCCGCCTCCCCCCCCTCCTCTGTAAAAGAGGTTCCCCTGAGCACCCCCCCCACTACTGCCGCCCCCTCCACTCCCACCGCTGCTATTGCCACTGTTCCCCCCACTACTACCACTACTGCCGGCACTGTCTTGGAAGTCGCCTGGGGGATGGCTCCCTGGTGTTGGAGCGCTGTCAGGCCCCTGCGAGACTTCCGTGCTGTGCGCAAGCGGAGGCGGATAGGCTTGCTGCATCTGAGCACTTCCAGCAGCACCGCTGCCTCCTGACCTCCCCTGAGATCCGCTTCCTCCCGAAGTCAGGCTGGCACTGAAGCCTTGCTGCTGGTGCTGCTGCTGATGCTGCAAGCGCGATCGCGCAGAACGCAGCTCGTTTTCGCTGTGCGCAAAGCTGCATTGGGTGCCATAGTTGCATCGCCCCTCAGGATACCACGGGCACATCTTCAGCCTGTAGACAGCGTTGTGGGGGGGCCCCTGAGAGACCCCCCCCTGGGGGCCCCCTCCCCGCTCATACCCCGCCGTGGCACAGCGGTGGTGGTGGTGATGGTGCTGCTGCTGCTGCTGCTGCAGACGGCCACTCGGGGGCCCCCAGTGACTGCGCGCTCCGTGCGCGGGCTGCTGCTGCTGCTGCTGCTGCAGCAGCAGCCCCTGCTGCTGCTGCTGCCGCTTGCTGCCAGAGGCCCCCCCGCTGCTGCTGCGACTGCCGATGAAGGAGGCTCCAGGAGCGTTGGGCGAGGAATGCTGCGCAGTGGGAGGCGATCCGCCACTAGCCATCCGAGGAATTCGCGACATCCCCGAAAGGGGGGCCCCCTTGCCCCCGTGCTGCTGCGCTGCCTGAAGCGGGGGGCCCCCGCCTGCCGCTGGGAACGCCTTGGAAGGGCCCCCCCCTCCCCCCACCGCTACTGCACTGCAGGCAGCGACCCCGCAGGAGGCTGCTGAAGGGGCCCCCCCCTCCTCAGCAGCCTCCTGCGAGTGCTTCGCATGCTGCTGCTGCACGGATTGCTGCTGCTGCTGCTGCTGCTGACCTCCTAAGGCTGTGGCAGCGGCGGAGAGACGCCCCTGAGGAGGCTGCACTTTTCCCGTCGCAGCGACAACGACGCTTGCAGCGCCATGCTGCTGCTGCGGCTGCGGCTGCAGCGGCTGCTGCTGCAGCTGCCGATGTGGGGATTCATTCATTATCAGTTCTCAAAAAAGAGGCTAAGGACCGCCGGAGCGACTAAAAACGGCTGGAGCGAGAGACGGGGGCCCACAGGGTTGGGGGGGGCCCCCGTGCTGCAGAGTTGCGTGGAGTGCTGCCAGAGTGAGGCATACCTGCAGCAGAGAGAGACGCGACAGACACGGGTACACACACAGACACAGACGTACAGCGCACGAGGCATTTGCGCCACTGCTAGAGCCAGCACATACATGGAGGCGGATCTTTCGGAGTGGAGAAGGGGGCGTGGAGTAGTAGAGGGGAGGGAAAAGACACGCTATTTTCTGCACTGCAACACCATGTCTAGAGGCATCTTCAGCACAAGCAACGCGGAGCAAGACACAACAAGCCATGAAAGCCTCCACTAGGAAGGATCAAGGCAAACGGCGAAGAGCAGCCTCCCCGCAAAAGAGAGATGAGGTTGAGTGAAGGCTGTTGGCTGTGCGCTGGCTCCTTGCAAAGTCTCGCCTTCATTTTGAGACTACAGTCATAGTGACGCCGCTGTTTTTGCGCATGGGCATGTGGTGCAGGTTTTGAGCCGCGGCGATATGAAGGCTACATAACGGAAGAGCATCGGGGTTGCCTTACATACATTTATGAGGACGCTGCGGCAGAGAGCCTCAGGAGGATGAAGCCTTTACCAAACAGCAACCAGAAGGGGGGCAAGGGGGGGGAGGGGGCGCCACGGCGCAAGGGGCAAAGGCGGAGTCGACGAAGAGGTTTGGCGCGAAACTGCTGACCAGCTATATCCTAAGGGGCAGGCAGGCAGAAAGGCAGGCAGAAGAGTAGCAGGCATGGAGGCATGGAGGCATACACACACACACACGAGACAGCTACATCCGTGGAGGAGCATTGGGGGAAAGAGTCGTGCGAATGCGACACAGCTGTAATGCAAAAGGTCTAAGGGCGTCTTTCCGCATGCAGAGCCGAGCACGACGCGAAAGGGGGAGTCTACGAGGGAGGGGAATGCAAGACGGCTTTTGAGCGGCAGAGCGGAAGGGGCCCTCTGGGGGCCCTTCCGTCGTCTAGCGAGCAATTGAGGGAGACTCTACAGAGCCAAATTGTCAAAGGACTGGCGACTGAGCGGCTAGAGGCGCTGCTGCAGCGCCTCTAGCCGCTCTCTGTCGTGCCTCCCCGCCGATGCAGCCGCTGCTGCCCCAGAGGCGAGGAAGAAATCGTTGAGGGAATTTTTCGCTCAGAGTCGCTATTTCGCATTTAATGAAGCAACGGACCTGTTGAGCAGGAGGGCGGAGACAGCAGAGGGGTGGCGGAGGGCGTAGCAGCACACAATTTCCCTGCGAGGAGTATCCTTTCGCTGGCGCGTGAGAAGGTAGACGGAGCACGCACAGGGAAGGGGCGTCTCTCCCTGCTTCGTCCTTGTTGCGGCAGAAACAGGCGCAAGAGGATGTCGACAATGAAGTCTGGACGTGGGAATTAACAGCCCTCTGAAGAGACACAAAATGCGCTGGTGTCGGTCGCTACACTGCGGCTGTGGTGTTTGCATCGCAGTCCTACGCTGTAGCGGTGGACGTGCAGGGGCGAACGGCCAAGAGGCGTTCCAAAAACGCCACACACAAGGTTCTTCTATAGGTGCTTCGATTTCGCGTGAAAAACAAACACAAAACCTGGAAACGAACGGCATTGCAGCCTTTCTTTCGCTGCTGCTGCTGCCGCCATTATATATATATATATGCAGCTGCGCCCGCGCTCGCCAGGGCAGCAGCCACGCTGCTGCTGCACGGCACAAGTGAGAAGACGGTAGAGGCGGCTCTCTCTGCATCCCTCCTTTCGTTTCTGCACATAAACATTAACTCCTTAGCCGCTCCAGAGGGTCTAATCTCACTCACAAGCAATTTTTTTGCTCCATCTACGGCCCCCTGTGGGGGGCCCGTGCCGCCCCGAGCACAACGCAGGCGGTGAGTGCCACGACGGGAAAGGCGGCGATTTCTTCCAGCCGCGCATTTTAATTATGCGCCGTTTCGCTGTTCGTTGCAATGCAAATACAGAGAAGCGATCTCCCCGTAGCACATCGGAGAAAAAAGCCTCGAAGCTTCGCTGCATGGACGGGGCGAGCACGAAGCTCGCGCTGGAAGGGGCACCAAAGGAAGTTGGCCGCTCTGCCCTTCCTTCCGACTGTAGAACGCAGCGAAACAAAGGCATTTAAAAATTCCCCAGGCTCCTTGTGCGGCTGTGTCGATGATTTCCGATCGCTTGATAGTCCTCGCCCGGCAAAGCAGGACGGATACACCAGGCCTGTCGTTACACGAGCATCGGCGGCAGCCTGGAACCTCCATACCGCGCCAGCAAGCGCTTCCGCGGACTGCACTTACGCCACTCTCTGCACACACAGCTACTTCCTGGAGAGCACTATTAGATATCCCTAGCGCCTCCAGTTGCACACCCCACGCAGGGCACTATCCCCTTCACCAGGTCATAAAAAGAAGGCAGCCGCGCTCTCAAGGGCCTCTGTAGGAAGATGCCTCACTCCCCGCTTAAGGCGAACTCATAAAACGTCATTGGTCGCTTCTCAAAATAACACCGCCCTCCCTTGTCCATGCTCCTCAGTCTCGCACGCCAGGTAGAGGGACAGCTAGGAGGCGCAAAATATCTGCAGCCTCTAAGCCTTCCCGGCTCGCACAGCTCGTTGCACATAGCCTCTATCGCACATGCACACAGCCTTTCGCGTCTTCTAGTAAAGGCAGGACTCTGCAATCATTCGATTTGCCCACAAGCAAACAATTCAAAAACCTCTTGACTACCTCGCAGATAGTATCAGTAGGGTAGCGTGCTGCAAAGAAGTAGAGCGTAGTGTAGTCCACGCCACCCTCCCCCGACTTCCAAAAAACGCCGTGCTCTGTGCCTGTACTTAGCTCAACTGCGTGGAGGACCGCGGGCTGGAACCCGCAGCATATATCCCCACTAACCAGGCAGGCAGAACTGTTATATGAGTGCTAAGGAAGCAAACCTAGTGCATATCGGCTGCCAGAGAAAAAGACAAGTGGTCTTTCACCGAACTTCACCACAGAGGACGCGTTGGCCTCTCCGACACCCCATCCGCGTGGCAAGCATCGTTCTTCTTCCCTTGCACGGCTACGGCAGATGTTCGTAAACTGCGGCAAACGTGGTGACCGTTTCCTTGTAAGCGCCTCTGCTCTGTCATCGGCTTGCTTAGGCTACACGTGCGTGCTCAAGGTGCTGCGTGGGGACTCTTTCCCGTGAGCTGCCTGTGGGAACGTGAAGCAGTGCGAGTGGACGGAAGCTGTGCTGTCTACCCCGCGCCTTCCGCGTGCTTAAAGAAGCCCTCTCTCTCCTTCCGCTCCCCTCTGAGCTCTAGAGAGACTACCACGTGTGCACTAGCGAGTCTCGCTGTTGCAAGCCGTCCAGGCTTGTCCCCTACGCCCGTCTAGCGCCTCCTCTTCGACCCGATGCGCCCTCGTCCTAAGGCTTTTTTGTAGATCGCAACGCGCGCGCTTGCCTCTGCTCCTGCTGCGATTTTCAGTGCCGCCCACCTTCACTCGCCTACTACAGCCCCCTGTGGACAGCACGCATGTGCACGTCTCTGCAGGAAGGTTGCTGAAGCGCTATTCAGTTTTCAGGCTTCAGGAGTGTCGCTGGAAGAGTCTGGAGCAGCTATGGCGAAGGCAGGGACTGCCTCCGATTCGGAGATGCGGCCTATAGGACTACGTACAGTCGCGCGCAATTCTTCGCAGAGACTCCTACTACTGTTTTCTGGAGAAGCGCATGCGTGCAGGAGAGCTCTATCAGTCAATGCAAGCCTCTGCTACGGCCTCCCAGACCGCCTACGGCAAAAGGCTCCTGGAGTGCTGAAGACCAGCACTACTTTTGAGGCAAGGTGCGATGAATGGCTCGCACTGCCGTAGGTGTCGCTTGTACATTGCCTCAGACAGCCTTCTCAGCTCATTTGTGCAAACTGCCGGTACGTTACAGAGACTCCAATACGGCAGCCAGCACGCCTGCCTGCTCTGCAGGAGCAAGATCAGCAGGCAGTCGCTGGCACAAGCCTCACGAATCAGTCCCCCGAAAATGCAGGAGCTCAGGAAGCGTGGTCACTGTCTTCGTCTGTCTCAACCTCAATGAGGAGCACAACACAGTTGGGAAACAGACCCGCATCTTCCAGCGTCCCTTCCTGCAGCACACCATACACAAGACAGTGCAGCCGCTGCGCAGACGGACGCGTAACAACTGCAGTATCTGCAGCCAGCAAGTATCTGCAGCGAGGCAGCAGGCGGCGCGAAGGCGCTGCACAAACGATGGCTTGGCGATTTGCGATGGTAGGGAGCTCCTTGCCTCGAGGAGCGTCCTCTTTGGGGGCACAATGAGCTCAAACCTCTCAGGCACCGAGTGGGAGGGCTGCTGCTCAGAGGACGCACAAAACAGCAGTGGCAGAGCAGCAGCAGAGTCTTGCCACAGAGCAACACGTTCTGCATCCTTGAGCACGATTGCCCTTGCAGGAAACAAGAGGGGCACAGAAACGGGAGAGACGGAGCGCAGCGCCCGACATGTTTATTATCTGTGCATGTGTGTATAGGTATGGGTGTGTGTATGTGTGTATATATATGGGTGTATGTGTACATGCACATGTACATGTACATGGGTGTGGTACAAGTGTAAACAAAAGTATGTCTATTTGGTACATACACATACATAGATACACGGATATATATGTATATATATGTGGATAGATGTGTGTGCAAATATGTGTGGAGAAAAGGAGGAGAGATTGGCAAACAGAGATGGGAAGGGAAGGCAGGGGTAGGGAGAGGCTTTTTAATGCATGCGCGGAGGGAGAGAGGCAAGGATCCTGCTGGAGAACGCGTCGTGTGCAGCTATCCGGCAATGGCAGGGAATGCCACAGGCAATCCGCCAGAGCAGCGGGGAGGCTGCAACGGCGAAAGGAAGGCGAAAGAAGAAGCGCGAAGACAGAGGCGATGCCGCAGGACGGCGTGTGCAGTGTTAAGGCGTGCAAGCAGAAGCAGCTTGGTGCTTCTTACCGCGCAATACTCCGCAGCGCAGCCAGCCCACTGGTGGAGGTGCCTCAGAGAAGCACCCCTGGGGAAGACGCGCGTTGCTCGCAGTCCAGAGGGAAGTTTGAGGCAGATCTGAGCAAAATACGCGAGGTGAATCCCCCACAGAAAACACACCAGCCAAACGCACTGAGCCTCCTACAATCCTTACTGGCTGGCTGCAGCTGCGTCTGTGTGGGCTGCTGCCTCTGCATTGATCCTCTACGGCTGCGCGCATGCGCAAGCGGCCCCTCTCACTGTGGTTCTCTCTTCTGGCGAAAGCCTCTCGCATTCTGCATCCTGCGTCTTGAACTCTGCCGCAGCAGCGGCTCGTTGCTGCCGCAGCAGCTGTTGCCGCTTCAAGCGCTCCTCCCTCTTCTGGAGGCGACGCTGTGCTTCCTCCTGCTTCTTCTGCTGCAACTCGGCCTGCTGCCTCCTTTCCTCGCGCTGTCGAGACAGCCTGGCAGCAGCAGCAGGATCAGCAACGCGAGGCACCACACAACACGCATACCACAGCAGGCGGCTTAACGCGGGAGCAGCAGCAGCAGCAACCCCATTAGTGGCAGCAGCAACCCCATTAGCGGCAGCAGCAACGCCATTAACACCAGCAGCAACGCCATTAGCGGCAGCAGCAACCCCACCCCCACCAGCGTCAACATGCTAACGTCAAGAGAGAGTACGCGGAAGCAGATCCGCAAGTTTCACTGCAGCGGCAAAACGGCCAACCTGAGAGATTCGTGGCGCTGGATTTCTTCGAAAGCAACTTCTTGTTCTCGACGTAGGCTGCACGTATACATGCGAACATACATACACACATATACACATACATGCACATATTCATATATACATACATATATACATACATACACATATTCATTCATACATACATACATGCATGTATCCATACATCCATCCATACATATATACATACGTACATAGATACATACATACATATATACATTCATACATACATACATATATACATGCATAGATACATATATACATACATATACATATACATTTATACATACATATATGCATACATACATATGTACACCTATACATACATACATGTACACGCACATCCCTGCATACATATGTACACATATCCATACACACATACAAATATACCTATATATACATACAAGCAGAGATGCCGACACGCATGCACACGGCTAATAGCTGCAATGTGAAGCCCTCGATCTTTCCATGACGCAGAGTCTATCCAGCCTTCTCTCTAGCCTATTTTCTCCCCCTTGTTGCACGTTTGTGGACTCAACCGTCTATCGCACGCTGTTAGTTCCCCTTCCACCCTCTCTTTCCCCCTCCCCCTCTCCCTCGGTGCCTTGTGCTTCACATTTGATTTTCTGCCGCCTCTTGCTGGCGTCTTTCGCACTCCTTCTGGAGCTCCCCCAGGTGATCCACGGCACTCAACGCTTGTGAGACAGCTTCAGCCTCTCCCCAAAGCCCCTGCAGAGCCTGAGAAAGCGCGTAGGCAGGAAGCAGGGGAGAAAAATCCCGCAGCCACTGCTGCCGCATGCAGCACACGCACCCCGAGCGATCGCCTCCGCAACGGGAGAAGCAGCAACGCTTCCAAGCGCTCACGCTGTGAATCCACCTCTGAGCAAGAACCTGCCACTTCACGCGAGGATCTCTTGGGGGGGTTCTTGGAAGCAGCGGACTTGGAACGAAGAGCAGCAGGCACGGCAACTGCTGCACGCGCAGGAGCTGCTGTAGCCATGCGCCTTCGCTGCAGCTGCTAAACAGACCCACAAACAAGAAGTTGTGGCTTTGCTGCACGAAAACAAACAAACGCGTCTGCATATACACATATACACAGAGAGAGGGAGAGAGAGAGAGAAATAGAACAGCCAAAGATACACAAACGAAAGCCCCTACACATACACGCCCCTTCTAGCCATTCAACAAGAACGTCCCTTCCCTGTTCTATTTTGCATCCTGCATGCATGCGCATGCATGCAAGATGCATGCAGGGTGCCAAATGGAAGACGCCTTTCTTCAAAAGCGGCAAAGCGGCACACAATCCGCAAGGCAGCTTCTCATCGAAGAACTCCCCAAAACAATGCTGAACGTCCACAGCGGCACGCGTAACCCCCCTGGCTCCCTCCTCTCAGTTCCCCTTCCCCTGCATGACGCAAGAAAGTGGCTGCCACTCACAAAGAGTTCAATCAGCAGCGAACTTCTGAGGGCCCCCTGGCAGACGGCTTCAGACAAAGGGCCCCCCTCGTCGATGTAGACTGCCAGAGGTTTCTGCGAGCTTCGCGCTTCCAGAAAAGCCTGCAGCGTATCCATTCTCGGAAATTCGCGAAAAGACTGCGCAACGTCAGCAGGAGCGAGCGAGCGAGCGAGCGAGCGAGAGAGAGAGAGAGAGAGAGAGAGAGAGAGAGAGAGAGAGAGAGAGAGAGAGAGAGAGAGAGACAGACAGACAGACAGACAGACAGACAGACAGACAGACAGACAGAGACAGAGACAGACAGACAGACAGACAGACAGACAGACAGAGACAGACAGACAGAGAGGAGAAGGGCGTCGCATGCAGCCGCAGTTTGGAGGTGATGTTGCGAGCTCTTTTTTTTCTTACGTCTCTGAGGGATCCTTGGAAGAAGGGGGGATGTCTGTCGCCGTATCTGCTCTCGAATGCCAACAGAAAGCTTGGAGGGTAGAGGAGTCTCGCTGAGCAGTCACGCAGGACAGGTGCTCGCAGGATTCTGCAGATGCGTTTTTGTGTGGAATGTGGGTGATTGCAGAATATTACTACTGCCATTCCTGCTGCTGCTACTGTTTCCGCATGCAGAGCGCCTCTTAGAACCAGAAGCACGTCGAAAAAGAAGCAAGAAACAGCGCAACAACGAGACACTGCCTAGCTGCCGCTGCTGCGAGAAAGAGATATATATATATATACATATATATATATATAGGCTCATGGCAGAGAGGCCATAAGAAAACAGAGACTCTCTCGCGTCGCAGTGCAGACAGACAGACAAGCAGACAGGCAGACAGGCAGACAGTCCTCCTCCTCTCTACGCCCAAGAGCTTGGAAGCCTACTCATGAACTCGTGACTTTGCAAGACTATCCTTCCAAATGCCGCTGTCACAAACTCGATGACTTCCCAACACTGCCCGCAGAGAGTGGCGACGATGCTCGTGAATCGCCATAGCAACGCCTCGCTTTGCCGTTCATCTCGCGAATGCCTGTCGCCGTCCTCTTGGAGCGCGATCGCGTCAGACACCCCCGCAGCTACAAAAGAGGCTCCCCCCTCAGTTGAGACTTCCTCCTGCACCCTTCGACTTCCTGGAGAAACCCCTTCGTTAGTCGGCGAGCCAGAGGAGGCCCTCCCGATCTCTCGATGTCGCAGCTCGCTCATCTGGGAAATGCAGAGCAAAGAAAGAAAGAGAGAAACAGAATGAACCATCGGGAGCACGAGCAACCGCGCAAGCTTCGACAGGTATCCGCATGCCCGTAGGAATGAAATACATTAAGATAATATACATATGTATATATGTATGTATCTACATCTGTATATATGTGTGTGTGCATGTATATACATACCCCTATGCATAGATGCCCATGCATGCATAGATGCATACATTTATACATTTGAATAGGCATTCATACACGAAAATACTCAGATAGGGGCGAATGGACTGGGGCAAGAATCCGTAGGCAAGCGCCTGCTGGCTACACAAATACACGTGTCTTGAGAGATGTGTAGGAATGCTGCCATCAGTGCGCAACGCTTCCCTGCATGCATGCGCATGCGCATGCGCATGCATGCAGGGAAGCGCAAAAATGAGGCCACATCCTCAAGACAAAATCAAGCAAGGCCATGGGCAGAGGGGTGCAGCAGCCACCATGACATGGCGGAAGAAAGACAGGAGGAGAATGTGTCTGCTGCTGACGGCTGCGTGACCAGCGCGAACGCACGGGTATTCTGAATGAAAAGCGTCTTCTGTGCCTTTCTTCCGCCTTGGATTGGATTAGAATTCGGCAGAGCTGAGAGGCCTCCTGCAGGAAGAAGCAGCTGACATGCGACAGAACGGCGTCTTCGCGTGGATCTCCTAGGGGCCTCCTAGAGCTCCCAGCGTTGTACTTGAGGGCACTCCAAGCCTTTCTAAAAGCTCAAAAATGCAGGTTCTTAGTTCCCAATGCTTCCGTCTTTGCCCAAAAGCGAAGCGCTGTGCTCGGCAAGCGGTTCCGTGATAGCCGCCCTAGGGAGTCGCTTGAGCTCCCGACTTCGGAGGCGCAAACCAAAAACGAGGCAAAAAGGCGTTCGGCTGCCTCCATTCGAAAAAATGAAACGTGAAATTTTCCTGTCTGTGCTCCTATCAATTCGGGGGGGGCCCTCCTGCCTCCTAGGGGGGCCCCTCCCTGAACTGTTGCTGATGGGAGTCTGCAGGGGGCCCCTTGCACACGTCGCTGCCCCCCTGCGCGCTGGTAGAGGGGCCTCTGATAGGATGCGGTGTAACCGTCTTTATTTACTCGTAAAACTGTTTGATCGCTTGCTGACGACGCTGCAGTCTTCCTTCGTCTCTCGCAGATAGCTGCCGAAGAAGAACGCCTTTTTCCAATGCGCACTGCTGTACTCCGCCTCTCGCGAGGGGGCCCCCCTCTGAGGCAGCCCGCCGTTTCTTTTGTGGCAGGAAACGGCAGCGCCAAGCATCTCCTTTGCCCCCTTGAGCGTCACGGGGGAGGGAGAGCTGCTGGCTTGGTATCCTTCGCATCTCTCGGGGGGGGCCCCCTGCGCGCCTTTACGACGGGGGGCCCTCGAAACGCCGAGCAGTTCACATCGTTCGGAAACAGGACAGTGCCGATTGAGGAGAAGGAGAAGCTCGTGGGAGGCGTGTTTGATTCCGTTGCAGGTGAGGGGAGCCTCTATCTGCAGCTTTCTTGAAGAGGACAGCTCACATCTTCGCTTCTCCCTCTCCCTTTTTCCTCCCTCCAGTTTCGTGCCCCCTCCCTCCCCAATGCACCCCGCTTTGCAGCGTCTTTTTCACGGCCGTTGCGTGCCCCTCTTGTGTGCAGAGAAGTACGATCTCATGAACGATCTCATGAGCTTCGGCATCCACAGGCTGTGGAAGGACCACTTCACGGAGCTCGTCAATTTTCCCCCTCTTCAGGAGGCTAAAGTGCCCGCGGCGAGGCGCTCTGCAGAGGAGGCCTCTGCGGAAGCCGCCGATTGCGAGGCGGCGACGCCCTTTGCCGTGCTGGACCTTGCGGGAGGCACTGGAGACATTGCCTTTCGACTGATTGACAGGGCGTTGCAGCAGCTCGAGGTGTCGCGAGGGGAAGAGCAGAAGCAGCGACAGCAAGAACACGGGTGTAGCGGCGTGGAAGTGACAGTGTGCGACATAAACGCGGAAATGCTGCGTGTAGGGATGACGCGGGCTTGCGAGCGCGGTCTGCCAGTTCGCCCGCTGGTCGACGCCTTGGCACCTTGCGCAGACGAGGGGGAAAAAGACAGCAACAGCAGCTCCAAGATTCTGCTTCCGCGCTCCTCTGACTTTGGACGGGTGGGGCCTGTAGGCCTGCGGTGGGTGCGAGGCAGTGGCGAGTGTCTTCCTTTTGCGGCTGGATCTTTCGACCTTGTGACGATCGCGTTCGGCTTGAGGAATTTCACTTCTCCGAGCAAGGGCCTTCGGGAGGCGATGCGCGTTTTGAAAGCTGGCGGTCGGTTTCTGTGCTTGGAGTTTTCCGCAGTTGAGAACGCTGTTCTCAAGGGGCTGTACGACGTGTATTCTTTCGCTGCGCTGCCGCTGCTTGGCTCGGCAGTCGCGGGCGACTCCGGGGCGTACAGATATCTGGCCGAGTCCATTCGCCGCTTTCCTCCGCAAGCAGAGCTCGCGAGGATGATGCAGCAGGAAGGCTTCAAGCACGTGTCTTTCTCGAACATGACGGGAGGCGTGGTGGCGATTCACTCGGGATTCAAGGGGTAGACGCTCGTGTGTGCCAAGGAAAGCGGAGCAGAGGCTGTGTCGCGCACTAGCTAGCAGAGAGCTGCACGTTCCACTGAACTGATTCCTCTACAAACCTCCCTCCCCACCCGACGGCGCAGTACGGCCAAACAAAAACCTTGCAGAGCAGAGGAGGCCTCGCAGCAAGACAGCGCCCTCCCATTAGAGGGAGCACAGCCCGCACAGTGCACTCCTTTCGAAGTTCCCGCTTTTCTAGCACCTGCCTTCTGCCTTGGCAGAGAACGCTCTGCCGTGTAGCGGCACTTTTCTGCGGGCTGCCTTGCACAGAGAGAGGCGAGGCCCCTCCAACGCGGGGAGGCCGCTGGCTTTCACGGAAGCAAAAAGCAGCCAGAAAGGGGTACTGGAGGGAGGGGAGAAACTGCAGGGAGAAGGGTTAACGCGAAAGAATTTCCCGAGTAGCAATTTAGCCGCCATCTCGCGGCTGCCGTCACCGGGCATAGTAATAGCGTCCCGTGCATAGAGTACGGAGGCCACGTTGCTGAAGGAATAATTTTCACGTGTTCCTACTATTTTGAGACTAGGCATTGTATTTTAGGGATCTTAATATTTGTTTGAGATCCTGGAACGCCTCTTTTTCGCCCTCTTTCTCTCACTCGCTCTTCCTCTCTCTCTGTCTACGGCAGCGTCTACTGCCGCCAGTGGGCTGGCAGAAGGCCCTGCCAGAGACGACGTCGCAGGATAGCAAGTGATGCGTGCACTGAGCGCTGTTCAGTGCGGAAAGCCAGCTCACGACAGAACCGCAGAAGCGCCAAGGGAGCCGAACGATGACTGCGCGATCATGCACATGGGAGGATACGACACCGACATGGTGAGATTCGCAGTTTAAGTGCTCCTAAGGCTACCCCTGTGCGGAGCGGCTGCTTTTGCCGCATGTTGACGACGCACGCGCCCAAGAGAGCAGCGCTATCAGCAACGGCAGAATCAGCGACAGCCACAAGGCACTCCTACCATGAAGAGGGGGGCCCCTGCGGCGATGTCGTGTGAGGCCTTCATGAGGGGGAGAGCTGCAGCGGCGGATGCGGCGAACTGGCTTGTCTCCCTGTAGCCAGATATTTCACTCGTATCCAGGGGACGACCCGGAACGTAAACGCAGCCCGTTGAATTAACGCGCGTTCCGTATTCGAGCTGCAAGCGTCGCAGGTGTCAGAGGGAGCAGCACAGGCAGGCAAGAGGGGGTGGGATGTGCACACGCGCTGGGCAAAGCTTGGAAGTCACGGAGCCGCCAAGAGAGGGAGTAAGGAGGAGTCTCCTGGATCACAACAACTAAGGCCTTAAAGAGACAGGCAGCGGGCTTCTTCGAAGCTGCACAACGTGAAGTAGAGTACTCTGGCCTTTAGGTCGTGATGACACTTCCAGTTGATAAAGACGAGAGCACCCTGAAGCAAACGAGCGTACAGAGAGCACCTCACGGGCAGAATGTAGGTAGATAGGTGGGGGAAGGAAGACGGGACGTTCATGACTGTAAGCGGGCGAGGCACCTCTCTGCCACTGGCAACATGAATGTACACAAGTGCGAAGGCAAGAGGGGGTGGGAAGGCAGCACGTTCACGCGTTGGCGTGAGGGCGAAGCACTGAAGGCGAGTGAGAAGATGCGCGTTGCTCTGCTAGCGCTGGACTCAGGAAATGCAACGAAGAGAAGGCAGACAGAAAGGAAGGAAAGGAGGGGAAGATGCGCAGAAAGCAGAGCCGAAAATCTTGCCTTCCAAACGCAGAGGAAGATGCTAAAGATCTTGGATATGTCGTGCATGTCGGCTTCCGCTGAGCCTGAAGACGCATTCATGGCTCAGATGCAGCACAGCGCCGCCGTTCAAAGGTTTCGCATGGCAGAGGCGAGCCGCGCGAGTGCTCCTTTTGCCGCGAAGAAAAACATTGAAGCGCAACATACGCGGTCCCATGCAAAGCTTCGATCTTCGCAGCTTTTTGCACCAAACGAGGAGTATATATATATACATATATATATATATACGGCGAAGACTCACCAAGCCTCCACGCGTTGAGATAGACACGGAGCCACCAGAGATCAAAGGAGATGCCGCTGCACGATTAAAGACGCAAAAGCAGCAGCTCAGAGAGATAGACAGAGAAAAAATGCCCTTGCAGCCTTTTTGCGGCTAGGGAGAATGGCGCTTGATCTTCGCGAGTGCCGGTCAGGGTAGATACTACGCGCAAAGAGAGCAAAGACACGGCTCTGCTTTCCCCCTTCCTGTGCGCTTACGCGATGCATGCGAGCATGAGGAACGAGTAGCGCCCAAGCGTCCATCGCTGAGGATCTACACAAGAGCGTGACAACGCGCAGACCGTGGAAGGCAGGTGTTTACGTGTTATCCAGAGGGAGAAGGGGAGGGGGGAGGCGACAAGACGCACAATAGCAGGAGGCAAGACGGTTTCTTAGAGGACAAAGGCATTCGCAGATGCCAAGTGGCTGTGTGCATGCATGCATGCAAGGAGGCACACACAGCTGCACGTGATAGTGCCCGCACAAGCGCCGTTCTGCATGCGTGCGTGCATGCGCTTTTTTCTGTGGAGAAGGAGTAAAGTGGGCTCGAGATATTCGCGCGAAAAAAACAAATTAGAGGGCAAGGCGATGGGAATGCGAGAGGAACGAAGGAAGGCACCCAGTCCAAAGCGCAGATCCTAGAAGGGGCAGCGTTGCGTAGGTGCCAGAGAGGGAGCAGCGGATGGATGCATGCGTTCTCCACGAAGACAGGCACAGAGCCGCGTTCATTCACGTGGCGAGGGTGAGGGCTAATCAACAACAAGCGGCGCCGTTGGAAGCGTCTTCGTGGAAAAAAAGAAAGAGAGCTGCAAAGCTCTTACCAAGGTTATTCCAAAAGAGGAAAGCAACAATTGCCTGGTCTAAAAAGACCGAACGCGAAAATCCCGCGATGCTCGAAAGGAGAAATGTCAAAGCTACCGCATACTGGCTCGTCAGCTGCGAAGCAGATCGCAGTCATCATCAACAGAAAACGTGTCCGTGCTTGAAGTTCTCTCGCAGCCTCCCTAGCTGCCTGCAGAGACAGCCCTTGCTTCCTCTCGATGCCTCCTTTTTGCTGCCTTGGCCCCTAGTCTTGGGGATATTCCAAGCTGGACGCTCTCAGGAAGACTTACGAGCCACCCAGGCAGCTTCAGATAAGTCTTCAGATCGTCTAACTGCCTCGAGAGAATTTCTGGAAGCAGAAATATCCAGCCGCAGATGCCACCTCGCCCTGCCTCAACTGTGCAAAAGGGCCTATTCAGCTTGTCCAGCTGCAAATATATATACACATGTATATAGAGATGTTTATACACATGTGAGCATACTACATATATACATATATATTCATATATATACATGCATGCATTAACACTTAAACACATATCGCCGCCTGATAAGCTTATGGCTTTTAAAGGAACCTTCTACAAGCACCAGCTACTCTAGAGGTTAGAATCGTCCGCGTAAATTGGTGTGTTGGAAGCTTTAAGTGCGGGATGCAGCCTTGGCCTGTGTTGCAGCACATACTTCTTCTTGATAGTCTGACAGCTCCCGAATTTTCGCCTCTCTCCGCAGTGTGAACTCCTGAAGATACTGTTCGTACAGCGTGCGCTGCAAGCGAAAAGAGGGGGGCGCAGGAGCAACAGGGGGAGGATAAGCGCGTTAGGTTGCGAATGCATGGTGAGAGACGCTTTTTCGGACGCGATAAGGGCATACTGGCATACTACCCTCTGTTGCGGCTGCCTTTCCGCCGCCTTCTCCTTCAAGCTGCACTGCTGCGGCAACCTTTCGAGCGCAGAGAGCTTTTCGTGAAAGCCTCACACTCTACCGACCGCACATGCAGAGCTGAGCCCTTGAAGGAGCAGCCGCAACTTCTCCTGTGTAGATATTTATAAATATGTATATATATAAATATATATGTACCTTTGAGAAAATCCACTGGCAGGAGAGAATGATTTCTCCCGCATGGCCCCATATATCTTTCACGATTTCTCGTTTTTTCTGATCTGAAGGGGGCATGCGCAGGCGCAGGGAGCCGAGACACACACACAGACACACGCATGCCAAGCCACCAAGCCGCCGCAGGGGAAGCAGCCCGCCAAGGATGCACAGCGACTCTCCAGTCATCCGCCCTCAACGGCTTACCCGCTAAGTCTTCTAGCAGCACTGAGCAGTCGCCAACGAGCTCCTCCGCTCCAGACGCTGGATCTACCTTAACCAAACAGATTCGGAGGTCGCCTTCCCTGACAGCGATCTCGAAAGAAAACACTTCGTTAAAGTAACAGCTGCCGCCCTCCACTCGAGCAGGCGCTGTCTCGATGACTTGTTGCTGACATTCCAAGTGCACTTTGAACACGTCTGCAAAACGACGGAGAAGAAGGAAGCAGACGGGATTCCCCCCCTCGCATTTCCCTGCCACCTCCCCTCAATATCCTCCCCCAATACACCCCGCCCCCCCTTACAGGAGCTGCACGTCTTGCCGCCAGAGCAGCAGCAGAAGCAAAAGAAGCACGCGGCAAAAGGCACAGTGCTGTAGGCATGCATTCAATGCAAAACACAACACAAGGATTTTACCCCAAACACGCTAGAGCGTCTCAACTCGCGAAAAAAAGACAAACTCACCCCCGTCAGACGCCGAAGGGGAGCCCTGGTTTAAGTTGTGGAGTGAAGCGATTTGTGCCGTCAGTTTGCTGTCTTCTGCCTGCATGCAGAGGACAGAAAAGACGTCTGCAGCGCTGCGCAAATTGCCCCCACACGCGGCAGGAAGGCGGGGAGGTAGCACCTAGCGGCGAGCAAGGGCACCTTCCAAGCGTCCAAGGAAGAACCTCTCTCTCTCTCTGTGTGTGTGTGTGTGTCTCTCTCTCTCTGTGTGTGTGTGTGTCTCTCTCTGTGTGTGTGTGTGTCTCTCTCTGTGTGTGTGTGTGTCTCTCTCTCTGTGTGTGTGTGTGTCTCTCTCTCTCAGGCAGGCAGGCAGGCAGTCGAGCGGTAGGCATAACGCAAGAATGCAAACTTGCGAGACTCCAAAGCTAAAGAACACGGCTAAAATCGGCAGAGAGGGAAAGTGAGGCGGACAGCCCTCGCAGCCACGCCGGCAGAGCAGACTTACGAGTGCAGCGTTCGGATCTACTGCAAGATTCGCGAGATGAGTTTCTGCCTGCTGCAGCATCATCTCTGCACTGTCCAGCTCTCCGCGCGCAGACTCCAAGACAGCAACTAGCTCCCGCCTCTGCACGCACGCAGCATGGCCTTAAGAACCTGTGTGTCAAACTCGATGGTCAGACACGTCTTTCTGACACGCGGTAGGACCCCGCGCACAAAGCACTACTAGACAAGGAGCAACTGAGCAGGCGAACTCTCTCTCCCGTTGGCAAGGGGCGGGGGAGAGGGGTTGAGGGAGAAGATTTGCAGCGAGCACCGCAAAGGGCACACAAGAACAAACGCACAAGCGCATGCATGCATGCGTGCCTTCCCTCCCTCGATGCAGAAGCAAGAGCAGCGGCCTCTAGAATGAGGCTTTTGCGTGTTTTAGGGAGTTGTCACACCCGTTTCATGTAGGCCTCAATGAAGACACGCCCCGTAGTGTAGGCATCGCGTGAGCCCTTGTACGAAGAAAGCGCCGCATAAATGCGCTGCACCATTTCTTCGTCATACTGCCGACTTGAACTCTGCAAACGCAGAGTGCAGGCACTACCGCAAGGCACAGTGTGTTCGAGGCGGCAAGGATGGAAAGACAAAGGAAAACAGACGCCGACCGACCATACTACTTCTTCGCGCAGCGCAGGAAGCTGAGCGGGCAAAAGCTGGCGATTTTCAGAGGCAGCAGCACTGCTAGCGTGAAGTGCACACCCCGCAACCTTACGAAAGGGCTGACAGGGTAAGACATTAAGAAACGCAAGGATCATTCTTACAGAGCACATACATCCCTACAGAATAAGTGCGTTGGCGTACTAGGAATGCAGGCTCTCAACGACACACGCAAACAAGCAAGCATGAAAGTGCATGTATATATACACAGGTGTATCTATAAACAGATGTATAAATAGATGCATAAATAGAAGTATATGTAGAAGACTTATACATTGAGAGGTAGATATGTATAAAGCTTGATATATACTGAGCCACGATGCGAAGGGAAGGGAACTCCTGGGGGCGTGGGGGGAATTTCAATGATTGCGAGCGCTCTACCGCGAGAAAAGCTCAATAATCAGCGGTCGCAACTAAAAAGACACCCTCGCTCTTTTCCGCCTTTGCGGGTTGAGTCAGTGAGCACTTTTTTGCCTAGAAAGGCCTCGAGTGGTCTGTGCGTGGCGAAGGGTAGAGGGCTGTTTGTTGGTATCTTGGGGGAATGCAAACGCACTCGAAGGCGCATCAGAAGCTCTGAAAGGTTCAATAAGGACTCCGGTAAGATTCCACACCGCTGAAAGTCATCATAGAGCAGCCGCCTGCAGAGACGCGGGGAACACAGGTAGCGAAGGCGGAGCTGGAGGGGCTGTGTATGGAAGGAGCGCGCACATAGTAATGCCCATTGACGGACTCGACTATTGAACAGTGCGCCATGCAGAAGAGAGAGAAACACGACCGCTGTTGAGGGAGATGCCTCATAAGGTGAATCGTGCAGGGGTAGGGTTGTTCATGGACAAGGTGTCACTGTGCGCGCGCTTCAAAGACTGAGAGTTGAGAATGTCGATAAGATATGCGGAGATGAAGCAGCGCACCGCTCGACCTCCTCCATTGCATCTCTGCTTTCCTGAATGTTATCTGGTGGCGCTATAAAAGCATCTTCGATGCTTTCGCTAGTTCCTGAAGGGCGCGGTCCACACACATGCGAACGGGATGAGGCATGAGGCAGAGAAAACGCTCCAACTTTCAAAGGCATCCACGAAACAAATCTTGGCATGTTTTGACGTAGAAGAATCGCCTGCCAGCTAGGCAGGGGTAGGAAGCGCGAGGGTGGAAGGAAGCCCTCAATCCTTGTACTGTTGCAACAACCCCCTTGGCAGGTGGCTGCCTACTGGCAACTGGACCCAGCCACGAGGCTGCCGCTGCAGGTAATTTCTAGACTCTTGTTTCCCCAACCTCCACACGCCGTAGGATTCATGCACCACACGACCCTACTCCCAGCGATGGCCATCTCTATGCCGTTAACGCTCTGCCACTCTACAGGGGAGGGCGATCAGCCGGTCGGTGCAACTAAGGCCCTGGGAAACACTAGTGCCACCAATGGCGCAAAGGCTTCATGTGCACCTCAATCCGAGCAGCATGTTCAATTCCATGGGCCTGTGTATTGTATGCGCTGCGATGTGCCTCGCTAGCAGTGGCGAAGGCTGGAGGCCATCGAGTTTCCGACTGTTGCCTTTTTTGTGCTTTGACCTCACCGAAGGAGAAAGGCTGCAGAAGTTGTGCCATTTTCCTGCTCTTTGACGCCCTCGGGGCCTAGAAGCTCCGTGTCGGCTGCGCTCCCCTGCGTTTGTGTCTGCTGGTTTCGTTTGCCCTGCTTTTGAGTTCTGTGCTTTCAGCACGACGAGGCTTCTTCTGGGTCTATGTCATTAAATTTTAATCCCAAAGACATCGCGATTAGTGAAAAATTAAAAGAAGGGGGGGCAAGACTGGCAGAGTTTCAGTTCGCCGCACACAGGGCGGCGACGGGCGGGGCTGAATGGTCGGTTGCCTTATGAACAAGTTGACACGTAAAACAAGGATAAGTTATATTTGTGGAAACGGATCATTTGCTTTGACTCTCATGTCGCTGATTTTCATGAAAACTGCTCGCGGGCAGTGCATATCTTATGTGCCAATATCTTTGTGACGGTGTCGAAAAGAACCGCTCATATGTGTTCGGGGAGTTTCTAGGGACATCCCAAAGAATACACGCACTTTTCTTTACTGCGTTCTTAGGCATGTCGAAATTTTAGGCGGAAGGTCACAGCAAACATGCCGAATATTATTATTCCTTATGCGTTCTTTCGCCGTACTGGCCGGGGGTGTCCTGCGTGGGAAAGAGAACAGTTGAAGACCAAAATATATTTTCTTTCACACACGGACAATGAGAAAAAAATCCTTTTTCCTATGCATAGCTCACTATGCTTACCGGTAGCATAAAGGTTGCTTGATGATTCATATACTCGACAGGAGCTGGTGTATAACTCGGTGAGGGAGGTGGCGAAGGAACAAATTTTTTCAGTCTACAATTCCGTATTTTAGGCACACCGGACATATTGTCTGTCCTTTGCTTCTATGCTTTTGTCGCAAGTATTCAGACAGTCGAAAGCATATTTGCTGACGTACCCGTCAACTAGCTCAAGCCACAGTTTCCTCTCTTGGAGGCAGCTTTTAAAGAGGTTCCGGTATTCCAATTGGCATCGAATAATAAGTATGAGTACTTCATATACGTGCATTTATACCTAGAGTTATTCGATCACGTTTATGTTGTCTTGATTCGTATGCGAGTTGATGAAACAGTACGACACTTCTCTGACTAAACGGCTTGCCTGAAAAAACGAGGAAATCCTTCTCAAAGCCTTTTCACGTCCTTTGACATTACCTACTTTGATATATGCCCCATTTTGTTTAGGTGTGTGCACGCTCGTCGGGTGTCTGCTGCATTAGCAACGAGACTATTAAGGAAACAACGACGGAAAAGCATTGTGGAAGCATGAAGGCTTGGGGGTAGCACTTGGAAAAGAGCTGCACCGTCTGCTATGTACCGCCGGAATAAGTGTAGGAAAACCATGATGTATTGGAGAGGGTACATGTTTGTGACGCGGCACATGAGGTCCCCGTAGGGAGACAACAACTCTCCGATGAGTTTGTATCACTAGGGCTTTTTCCGTAGGGCTCTCTCCTTTGTCGTCAAAGTTCCCACATGAAGGGAACAATAAAGCCAGGATGTTCGCAGCTGCGTCATTGAAGCAGTTCGGAGCATTAACCAGTAGTGGCACACAGCATCCAGCACAGCAGCACAATATTGAGTTTCCTTGTGTAGAGCTTTCAGCCCTTTGTAGGGAATACAGTATCCAAAAAACTAACCAATTAGTCGACTATTTACTGATTCCTAGCTATATATTGCCGTTGTACTAGAGAGTGTATACGCACAGCTCATCTCACTACCAATAAAGTGTGGTGGGAATCTGTTATTTGATCATCTGATTTTATTTCGCAAAAGTCCGATGGGAAACTTTCTGCGTATAAAATGGACGATGGCACAACGCCCTGGGGTCAGAGAGTGGCCCGTGAGCTTATTTGAACGCAGTAGCTCAGCAGCTGGTATAATGGCATGATCTGTCAAGAGATAAACATTAATAACTGCGTCGCTAATGTATGTAATTTCAGAATATATGGCGAACGTAAGAATGGAATAATTATCGAGGATCGTATGAGCCACCAGCAGGTGTACTTTGCCTGCTCATCCAGTTGACGAAAAACGAATGTTCGATGCGGGCGGTGGTCGCAGGTTAGGCAGTTATTCAGCGCTTCAACAAGATGCTGGTGGGGCAATCACAAATAGTGGACTGTTCGAGGCTTACAAGGCAAATGAGCGCACATCCTGTGGCTTCAGCATGAAAGGAAGAGCTATCTGGGGGATTTTAATCTCATAATATTGCGGCTCTGTCAGCCAAGACTAGCTTACACTCTGAGGTGAACGTGATAAGAATGCCGGAGGGAACAAGCGCTCCTCTGCTGCCCTCCTCTTACGCATCTGCTAGTATTGTGTGAGCTCATGTCATATTATCCAGAACTGCAAGCGTGCAGAAAGCCAAGGAACTTGTATATGGGGGGAGTATGACTGGCGAGAGCAGGCTGCTTGGTGAGCATAGCACTTTCACGACGGAAAAGGCAAGTTTCATGCGCAGAAAGTCGCGCAGTAAAGGGGTCCACAGAGGCTATCGTAGTACCGGGGGGGCCCATCACGGACCTCTGCGTAGATTCAAGCTCGCATTGGTGTCATGAGTTGAGAGTTATACTTCACACTGGGTGTAACGCGGATTCATCATTCGGGAAGAGGAGCAAAAGTCCAATCTGCATGCTCACTCGTTAACAAAGTCCCGAAAAACAGTTTTGTTGACGGAAGGTAGAACGCAAGAACTGGCACGACATTGGCAGCTAACTCATGCTTAAAATCAGATTCTGGACCAACTCCAGGAGTTTTTAATTAAAATCCGGCACCTTGATATTTTCGTGGGTACTTCATGATGACTCAGTTGTAGGTGCACAAACAGCCACAGCTGCTCGCTGTGGAAGCTGGTTTGCTGGGCAGCTCTAGAAACAAGGAAATCCTGGTTTCCTCAGAAATGGTCAGTTTACCTTAGGTAGAGGGTAGAGTTGGTGGCTCATCATTGTGGGGCAGAGTCTGTAGACCATCGATTGAGCAGCGCAATAAGAAAATTGCTTTGGGCCTGCATTTCTTTTAGGCTCTGCGAATGGCTAATTATTAAGGATTTTCGATGACATTCTTAGATAAGCAGGGCAAATTAATAAATCTTAAGAAGGTTATTCATGCGCTAAATAATGACGAGGTGCAAGCAGGCAGACAATATGCTCTTCCTCCAGTCCACGTATTGAGCTGTAACCGGGATCTACCCCACACTACCGTACGCGCTGTTGGAAGCCCCACAGCATAAAGTAAAGTTTAAGGGGCAGAGTGATGATCTGTTGGAAAAGGCAAAGCAGAGGAATTAACCAGCGCATTGGGATGATCTCCTGTGCTGATGTCCGGAAAGGATGGAAGGTGGCGCATGTGTGTTAGCTTGAAGGCACTCACAAGATCACTGTAAAACAAAAGCTCCTGACAGTCCTTGGTGGCGAGTGGCTTGATAAGCTACGACGATACACACTTTACATGACATTTGACTTCACATGCGCTCTCTTTAATATCCTCATACACGCTGATGAGATGCGCAAGTCGGCGTTTCATACTCACCCTCGCAAACTCGGGTATACCGTTATGCCTTTTGGACGTGGCAGTGCCTCAGCTGGACTATAGCTGCAATCTGATTGGGACCCATGTGAGCCTACCTAGGATGGCTGGATGGGTGTGTCTCTGGACGATATCTTAGTTCGCAGCCTGAAAGTTCAAGAACACGGCCAGCTCTGAGGTGTACACCTCAGCTGATGTGTGAGATGCAGTAGTATTTGAAGGTATACAGTTGTTTGTTCTCATACTATCACTCGTTCTTCTAAGATTGCGTGCTCCGGCTGCAGAAACTAGAGTCAGATGCGGCAAAACTCAAAGCAAGCAAGGTGTGCCCTTTACTTTACGCGATTCAAAGAACATTTCGCGGAGCTCTGTGGGCTCGCATTGTATTGCCAAACCTTTAGTCCTGAATTTATTGGGTAAGCTCATCATGCGTCTGATCTACTTGAGGCGAAGCCGTCGGTCACCTGGACAGAGGACCGTGATGCTGTAGCAACGATACTAATCCACCTCCCGGCAACGCCTCCGGAATCGGCACTGCCTGATAATGAGCCTTATTTACTGCCAAAAAATATAACTAGTGACGTAGAGGTGAGTGGAGTTATTCCCGAGCAGGCTACGAGTTTTTAAAGCATCAAAATATTTATTATTCTCACTGCTTCAGCGGAACCGAGCAGTGGTTTTCGATAAGAACAAAATTTATTGTGCTGTGGCCGTGGCTCAAAAAAGCCTCTTTTATATAGATGGGCGTCTCTTTGTCGTCCACACGGAATACCAAGCTTAATTCGTATTGAAAAGAGATTTCGACTTCGATAACCCTGGAGACGTTCGCCAGCCAGGGTGCTTCCTAAGGAACGACTTCACAGTAAAGCGTATTCAGAGCATCACAGCGTGGTCCCCGGAACGCGTTAGTGGCGACCCAGCAATTCAGCTTGCGAAGATAATGCATTTAGTCCAAGATGTCCCGTGCATCTTGTGTAAGTTGTCGAAATCGTTTTCTTTTGACTGCAGGACATCCTAGACTATTGCTAAAAGGGATTGGCAAAGGCTCAAAGTACGAGCACATCAAGCGTGACTTGCTCTGGTTCAAAACAATGCGGGGAGACGGTTAGTCGCACATACTGACTTTGCTCCGGAGTGCAATTTTGCGCATAGCCCATAATCATATCTTCTGCACATGGTGTAATTAAAATACAGTACGAAAAGTTCTATGGCGACTTTCAGGGCCTCGGATGCATCCCGCAACAGTGTAGTATGCACTGTCGTGCTTAGATTACCAGCAGCTGCAGCTGCTCAATTCTTCTAAAGCCAGCCTTTTTCAAAGAACACCGGTTCCTGAACGGTTTTGGAGTGATCACTCCATGAAATATATTATTGAATAGCCAAAAACGAAGTGTCAGGATGATATCTACGTCGCTGTAGACAGCCTTAGCAAACATGTCCACGTCACCCTTGTTCCAGCTCTTTCACGAGTAAAAGACTCTCTTATTCTTTGTCAGCTCATGTGTGGAAGCTTCATGAATTTCCCGAAGTTACCACTACAAATCTAACTTAAAGGTCTTTAATACACAGTGGTGTGGCTTGTTGAGCCGCCTACATTTAACCACTAAACGGCCACTTTGTACGGTCCTAAGGCAGACGAGCAGACAGGGCGTGCCAGCAAAAGTTTTTGTGCTAGGTGCAACTCTATGCCCACACAAATCCGATTTCCTGACCTGACTCTTTTTCCCTGTGCTGAAAGACTTTTTAGCACGTCGCTGCACTCACGCATCCGTTGTTCTCCGTGTTTCGTGGCTTACTATGAGGAATGTCTTGTCTAGTCGGACCTGTATCTGGTGGGCCCCGATCGGTAGTTACCTACAGGAGCAGAGGGTTTCAGAGCACAGCTGGGTAGTGCACGCCAACTATGCACAAAGCTTATGACAACCAAAAAGGTAAATAAGGTAAGTGGCTGCCGGCAATATATTTCGCGTCTAGAGCCACGATTTCGGTTAATTGGCAGGCTCTCCAACGTGCATCAGATGGTAACTAAGTGAGGAAGTTTGCGGCCAGGTTGCTAGGATCATCTGCTGTCTTTGCATGAATCGATGTCATTTATTTCTCTACATATTCCTCAAAAAGCTTGAGATGACACAGAGCTAACAATATTGGCCTCCTGAAGGTATGTCATAACCTCCGGATCTCTCGCTGACTTTTATCGCAGGCAAGCGATCCGTGTGGAGGCGTTAGATGCACAGGAAACCGTTGATGCATTACATTCTAGATACGAGTGAGCGATGCTTACACAGTGAAAGAAATCGTTTTGAGATCGATTGAGGAACACCAACCGCAGTGGCTAGTCATTGAGCAGATGTAGAATCAGTTGCATGCCGAGAAACTCGCAGCTCTGGTTAGTTAGTAGAGCTAGTCACCGTGGACCTTTTCCCTCGCAGTCGGTTATTTGCTCCCCTTTCCCGCCTCAAACGCATATTTTGCCTGAAGCAGCTACCTACACCTATGGGTTTTCCTCGAAGCGTTCCCCGTTATTATTGACAGGGCAATTGTATACTTTATTTCATGGGCAGCCACACTCAGAGCCGGCACACACAGGAAGGTTGTCCCTATGTTTCTTCTTCTGCCCTGTTTTGGGCTTCGATTTCGACCATGCTTGATATCAGAGCTGTACCTGCATGCATCTATTGCTTAATGAGGTGCTTTAGCACAGCTGAACTAGTGTTCATTTGAATTGTTCTCATCACAACTTCAAGTTGTTCCGTGCTTTCTTGTAGCAGCAGGGTCACACGGCTCAACACTCTGACACAGGTGAGACAACACCGCAAACTCGGTCGTGTTGGTTTGGTCGCTCATTCTCTGTTGACTAGTGTCTAGTCTTTCCGTAAGTTCCACTTTAGGGTAAATGCTCATACTTTTCTTGTTTGCATCGTTCTCGCGTCACTTCCTGCCTGGTGAATGGCTATAGGGCAGGAATCCTCCAGCTGTCCTGCATGCAGCTCGTATCGACGTACAAGTATGCGTTCGAAACAAGGGGTAAGAAGTAGCATGCTAAGCTACACTTCAATACTTTTAACCACACCTGTGGCTAATTGGTTTGACTGTTCTCATATCTGCCATCCTGTAGAGTGCTTTTAAATCAAATCAGCAAGACGCAATGCAGTGCGTGTGTTTTTTGGTTGCTGTGTCCAGCTAGCTATGAGTGCTAGGATGCATGAGGGCCTAAGAACAACCTAGCTGTTCACCTCCCTTAATTTCGGAAACCCGAAGGTCGCAGGCAGGGGAAGGCGTAAAAGCTTTTTAGAGCTTGCTACTAAGCTTGTTTCGAGTCTAGAACTTAGTGTTTCCGTACGGAGACCTTTAATTGAACATTGCAATGGAGCCTATTGCCCAAGCTCACAGGAGCACAGTGTAATAAAAAGCTGCGCCAACCCTGCTATGCAACAAATCAGGTACCAGAGCGGATTTAACCACTATTTCTTCCTCAATATAGATGAAGAACGCAGCAGAAGGCTTTGTGTCTAGCGTGGCACCGTACATTCATGCACATTTGGGCTTGCATCAAACAGCGCTTCTGTAGGCTACTCTGTATACATGAGGGTAAAAACCAGCCACAGATGTGGTGTAAATCAAGGACGATACGGCAATCTCAGGAGCTCGTTACTTTTCTTTTTCCCTTGAAGGAACCATGGTGTGGCTGCTCTCATGAGATGGAACTAACTGGATTTGGAGATAACCACAGCGATTCCTTAGCACTTCTGGATTCCCATACAAGCATTTTGCACAGTATGAATGCATGTTTAGTGTATACTTGGTTTGCTCTCACTCTTTGTGCCGCATCTTAGTTCTGTCCATTTGTGCAGTTGTTGTGGCGAGTCAAGGGTAGGTGAGGGGTACTGATCTGCATGTGTAGCAGTAAAACATGAACCTTGGGCCAATCCTTGAGAGCTTATGACATATATACATGTAAAAGTGAGAATGTTGTGTCCCTAAGCCGCCATTTTCTTTCCCTACATTGGTCCTGGTTTCACATTTATGGACTAGGAGTAACGGTGGCGACGGCTTGTTGTTCGCTGGGAACATGGTGAATTATTTTGCGTTAATCTCAAGGATTAACAGCTCGATTTATTGCTTTTGGAATCAACTAGAACAATTCTTCCTGGATTCTGAGGTTGGTATCGCTTCATTGAGCAGAGGCCACGTTCGTGGCTGTTGTTGAATCGACTCAAGCAGCGGCCTCACACGAGACGCGGGATTAGCCTCCGTTTTCTCCCAACTTCTTTGGAATTTTGGCACTAAAGTGCGAAGGACAAAACTAGATTACATGGGCATGGGTCTGGCACTAGTACGTGAGCGTTTCTCCCTCATTTGCTCCGCCAAGGCCTAAACCGTGCATCCCCTTCCACTCCCGGTACCAAGAGTGCCAGCCTATGCTTCTTCAAAGCTCTTCCTCACCGTAACACATCTACATGATTTTGCATAGATACGAGTCTGCGGTTGGCTCTGGATCCTGTTGTTTTAGCTTGAGCTCCGCCAGCCACGAGCCTGTCGCATCGGCTCGTTGTTTTTTCGTGAACTGTGGTCAGAAAGTGTCCATCCATTCAGATAGGATGAGTGTCTATTTGCGATATCTGTTGGGGTTTGGCAATAAGGGATGCATAGCTTCAGTTCTGAGTGGTCGCTAATTGTTGCAGGCGCCCTAACTTGATGCCCTTGGCCCCGAAAAAGGACTTTGCGTCATTTTCTGCACCTTGGGCTTCGCCTCTTGCCGCATGTAGGTACGTTTCCTAGCAACCTGAAGTTCCTTAGTCCCTGTAACACCCTGTTAATCCCTCAGCGCAAGTACACATGTGCTGCTGGCAGTAGCTGCGCACGGACTAGCCGGCTTCAAATGAGGGGGCTGCCGCCGCTGCCATGTTCCGGTGGTGGCAGTCCAGAGGGTGCTTTCCAAACGCCCTACACGGTTCCCCCTCTGAAGGGGGGAGCGGGCCCCCCGCGCCGTCTCACCTCTCTCTTGGCAGTCCAAGGCGGTGTTCGACGGATGATGCGGAAATTTCCCTCGTGGAGGCAGGAAACGAGGGGGGACTGCTGAGAGGAAAATCGCATCAGCGGCGGTGTGGCTCATTCCCACCGTTTCGGAAGGCTCGAGAGACTCCCAAGAACCGCCGGCTTGCAAGCAGTTGTGAAGATCTGAGGGTTTTCGGAGGCCCTCAGGACAGCACTTTTATTCTGCATTCATCTCCGCCTGAAAAGCAGAGCAGCCTGGAGAACCCTTCTCTCTCGGCTAGCAGCTGTGGCTTGGCATCCAGGGGCAGTGTGTGGGGCTCGCCGAACGGCGAGGAGGAGTACTTGAGTGCCTGCAGTGGGCGCAGTGGTTCGCAAGAGCGATTCGAAGGGAAAGAAAAAAAATTCTGCGGGGCGTCTTCTTTCAGCCTGGTGCTTCCCACAACTGCAGATGGACTTGATCTGGTGCACCGAAGATCATCCTTTGGGGCCTGTGGGGATGACACAGTCGCCAGTGCACAGAGGAATGCCTCTTCTCCTGAGCTACCTGGAAGGCCTGCTCGAGAATGCACGGCTTCGGGTGTGAGAACTCACTCGCTGCGCTCCCAGCGGTCTGCTTCGGGCAGGTTCTGCGGGGCGCCCATGAGAGGGCCCCTTCAACCAGAAGGAACCGTAGGCGAGCAAGATTCTAGGAGTCTGCTCGTGCGGAAGGCTGCTGTTGTGGGTCCTTCCTGGTGCCGTAGCTCTACCCTTCGCACAGACAACATGACATGTACAGTTTGGCCGTCAAGGTTGTTAGCGGAGGACGTGCCAAGCGGCGAGGGCAGCCAGTCCTGTGCTGGAAACCCTGCTCTGCATGGGGTGTCTCCCTTCGGACCGGCGCATGTCTCTTCCTTGGTGCATCTTGGCTGCTCGCGTCGCAGCAGAGACACTGAGGAAGCTCTGCCCGGCAAGGAGGCGTTGAAGGCATCCGCGAAGTTGCTACCTCGTCTGGAACCTCCTGCATCAGTAGACTCTGGAGAAGAGGCGCCATGTAGGTCTTCCTCTTGGGGGGCTGTAGACACTCGCGCTTTCGTCGTCGAATGCGGGGCTGGAGCCTCGCTGTTCATGGGAGTGCCAGAGAGACACAGAGCTTGGCCGGCAAGTGAGACATGTGCTGATGTCACTACTGTGGAGGCGCCAGCCGGGAGAGAATTCGCTGCGAGAGGGGCCAAGAGAAGAAGTACGAGCTGGGCTTCTTGCGATTGGCAGGAGCGTTCTCAGCACCTGGTAGCGGCCACAAAGTCTGCTGAGGGGTTCCAGGGCTATGGAGCTGTGTGCAGCTACGTAGAAGCTCCCACAAGAGTGGCAACATGCACGGTGAGAGAAGCGGATACTTGCACGTGCAACGAAGAGCAGGGGACTCTAAAAGTGCCAGCAAAAACAAGAAATACTGTCAGTCCAGATGCCGTCGAAGGGGCCTCGAGTTCCAACAAGATGTGCAGTATGGGAAGCAGCGAGTGTAGTGAACATACTCACAATAACACGATCCTCAGTTGCAGCGGGCCTAGCCACCGCGGCAGTTGCAACCGAAGCAGGAGTAGCAGCAGTGGCAGCTGTAGCAGTTCCAGCAGCAGCGGCTCAAGTGGGGGCTGCAGCAGGGGAAGCGGCTGCTGCAGCAGGGGAAGTAGCTGCTGCAGCAGGGAGGGCAGCTGCTGCAGCAGGGGAAGCAGCTGCTGCAGCAGGGGAAATAGCTGCTGCAGCAGGGGAAGCAGCTGCTGCAGCAGGGGAAATAGCTGCTGCAGCAGGGGAAGCAGCTGCAGCAGCTGTTGCAGCAGCGCTCGTAGCGGGGAGTGGCCCAGCTCTAACGGCATCTGTAAAAGACGCAGCAGCAGCCAAAGCAGTCTTAGCAGCTTGACGGAATTTGAGAATTCAGCAGCATGCAGTAGCTCTGCAGCTGCGCTAGTGGAAGGATCTTTTGAGGAAGAGGAGAGTGCTGATGTCGGGTCTGAATGCCTTTCTGAGAAGGCGGTGATGCCGTCTCCTTGTGGAGCAGAGGAGGGAGATGCCGAGAGCGCGGAAAGCAACGGGTGCTTGAGCTGCAGCGATATCAGTGCAACCCGTTTCAACAGCGGAGGGCCTCATAGTGAGCTCCCGTGTCGAGGGCCGTCGTCGTCGGAGGCATCCGACGCATCCTGCAGTCGCACCTCCGTCCACTGTATAGACGACTCAGTCCCTGGTGCAGCTCAAAAAATTCAGAACGCAGATAGCTCTGCAGAGCACACCAGGAATTCTGTGGTAGTATGGGAGTCTCTGCCTGACGGAGACGGAGAGCGGCAGCCTGCGAGTGCGGGCTCAAGCGGCCTTGACGCAGCGAACTGGGGCCTTATTCAACGTAAAGAACTTAAGAGACTGCAGCCGACGGGCTTTGACAACATGGCCGCAGCGATGGTAGAGAGCTGCACGGATGAGCCATTAAACGGGCTATCAGGGTGCCCGCCTGTGCCTGAATTGGCGAGGGATGGAGAGGGGGGAGAGGCAGCAACGCAAAAGGAAGGCTCGGCAGCACTGCATGCGCTTCTTGTACCTACTGACACTTGGGCAGTCGATTCAGAGGGTTTGGAGAAAGACTTGCCTCTGGCTTTCAAGGGGTCCTCTCCCGTTGGCAAGCATATAACGGAGGCATCGGGTACGCCTGTGAAGAAATTGGGGCGTCTTGCCGCTCTGTTTGACCCGAAAGACAGAAGAAAGGCGGTTAAGCAAAAATCCAAGAGGCGTCAGTCCGGGAGCCTCGAGGGCGCTGAGAGGGACGGTATTGTGCACGTGGACCCTCAAGAGCAGTCTTTGGGCGAAACGAAAGAAGGCGCTTGCGCGTTGTTGATGGCCATGTATCCGGGGGCAGAAGAGCAATGCTTTACCTCGAATGATGAGGAGGATCAGTGTGGTGGGGCGAAAGTTCTGGTTGATGAGACGTCTGCCACACCGCTAACACCCTTTCTGATAGAGCGGCAGGAGAAAGTTTCGGAGCTCCTAGAGTGCAGCTCCCTCTCATCTTCCGTCTTGCTACCTGACACAGAGGGGAGGGCGTCGCACGACGGTAGCCGTCAGATCTCGCAGAACAATCAGGAAGATGAGAGTGACAAGCAGCCCCTGTCCAGCTCGCAGGACTGTCCATCGTTGTGGGCCTCCTTTGGCTCTGAGAATCTGGAAGATGAAGAAGGAGGGACGTCTTTCCAGGATGCTGCTGAGGCGTTGGAGGGGGACGCTGTGGGAGGGGAGGCGGAGCACGCAGGGGAAGGAGAGGCTGAGCGTGCGGTGGGAGGAGAGGCTGAGTACGCAGTGGAAGGAGAGGCTGAGCATGCAGGGGAAGGAGAGGCTGAACATGCAGGGGAGCTGTTGGCAAGCAGTAGCTGTCAGGTCGGCCAGGAGCCGCAGGAGGGCCAGAGCAGCGATGGTGGGCCTCTAAAGACATATTTGCATGAGGCTTCGCCGGCATGGGGTCTGTTGTACTGTACAACCGAGGCTAGTGAGGATCCAGAGAATTTCCAGGAAGTGGGGGAGGTTGAGGACGGGAAGCCTGTGGAGTCGCAGGGGAACGAAATGCGTGGCTACAGTTCTGAGATTTTTCGTACCGCTGAAGCGGCATGCCAGAAGGGGCAGTCGCACGAGGCGCGCCAGTCGAGTGACTATGGACTTTCCTTAGTGGACAGCTGCGGGAACTCTGCTGCTGAGCCAGAGGGGGGGCCCAGCTGCTTACTAGATGGCTCAGATGTCGGTGGTGGTAAAAACGTGGAGTTACCGGGGCAATCGTTCCGTAAGAGCAGCCGTCAGAGCTCCTTATATGAGGCCCAAGAGGCCCCGAACTGCGAGAGCAGTTACCATTGCCGCGAATCCAACTTGCATGTTGTTGCATCGCGTTGTGTCTTGGGTGACTCTCGTGCGCAGCTACATGAAAACGGTGCTGTACGCTTCCAAGATGCCTCAGAAATAGTTGACCGGAAGGCATCCTTAGATACGACGCACGAAGGGCAGCCTTTTTCGCAATGTGGCATCTGTCAGAGCTTTTCTCGATGTGGTGAGGGCGGGAAGCGCCAAGAACTTCTTCAGGCCGTTTTGCAAGAGCCTTTGACACGTTGGCATCTGCGTGAGTCTGGGGAGCCGTCCACAGCAGCGCTCAAAACCTTGCAAAACACGGCAGCATCCGAGTCAACAGAGGTAGAGCGGTGCTCGTGCTGCAGCGGCCCTCCAACGGCAGATATGGTGCAGCTGAAACAGGGACCTGAGAGCAGCCAGCGAAGCCACACTCCCAGCATACCCCTTGAGAGCTACCACGATGCTGCAGAGGGGGCGCATGGCGAGGTGCCTGAGTCTACAAGGGCAGAGGGGAGGGCGTCGCACGACGGTAGCCGTCAGATCTCGCAGAACAATCAGGAAGATGAGAGTGACAAGCTGCCCCTGTCCAGCTCGCAGGACTGTCCATCGTTGTGGGCCTCCTTTGGCTCTGAGAATCTGGAAGATGAAGAAGGAGGGAATTCTTTCCAGGATGCTGCTGAGGCGTTGGAGGGGGACGCTGTGGGAGGGGAGGCGGAGCACGCGGGGGATGGAGAGGCAGAGCATGCAGGGGAGCTGTTGACAAGCAGTAGCTGTCAGGTCGGCCAGGAGCCGCAGGAGGGCCAGAGCAGCGATGGTGGGCCTCTAAAGACATGGTTGCACGGGGATATGTCGATTTGGGAGTTCAGAGGCTCTTTCACACATTCAGCAGGTGTAGAGCACGCGTCTTTGGAGGCTAACCAAAAAGATGTTGAGGCCAGAGCAGCAGTCGAGTCTGGGGAAGAGGTGTCGTGCGGCGGCAGCAGCAGCAGCGAGAAAACGGAGCAGGCGAAGGGCCCGCAGGGCTGCGAGACACAAACATCGTGGCAGTCTGGCATGCATGGGGAGAATCTCTCGCTTTGGAGCCTGGATGGCAGGGCTTCAGTTGCATGCTCAGGTTTTAGACGTTGCGTTGATGACGGCAAGGCGGTCACTCTAGAGGGAGAAGCTGGGGAGCAGACATCGCGCGTTGCCAGCCGTCAGAGCTCGCACGAGAGGCAGGGCACCCTTGTCAGCAAGGACTGTATCCAGCTTGTTGAGGAAAAACTGGGAGTGTTCGAAGTTGGAGCGGAGGACCAGAAACCTACGCGCTCGGAGACGTTATCAAGTGCACTAGATAAGGCACCTGCGGAGGCGTCAGAGCCGAGGGGCCCAACGGAGGCGGCTATGGAGGTTGGGGGGCTTCGGTCTTGTAGCGTGCCTGAAGCAGATGCAGCATACAGACGCTGCATCATCGCGCACTTGTCCTTGTCTGAGGGGAGTCTTTCAACGCTTCATATCAACCTGCACGCTTCTCAGGGAGATACCGCAACCTTTCGCCTTACGCAAGGAGAGGCTGAAGCTTATTCAGAGCCGTCGACTCCGCGACAAGTCCCGATGGCTGCACCATTGTCTAACCCTAGATGCTTGTTGCCGGGAGACAGCAGGGACTGTTTTTGCGGGGGGCAGATGGGCTGCAGATGGAGGTCGCGCGTGCGCAGGCCGCTGGGGAGGCTGCCGCAAGGCTCACGAATTCAAGTCAAAGCCTCAGTTGGCAGCAGTAGGCAGCGATCTCATGGGGACTGGGTGTCGGCGACGGTACAGAGGGAGTCTGCGCCAAGAGAGGCGGCCGAGCCAGTCTTTCCTGCTGGTGCCGCACAGGTGCCTGCAGCTCAGAGTGCAAAAACGATGGGAGGAACAGACGCGTCTCATGAGAAAGTTGCAGAGGCGAACCGGCCTCAGCGTAGTTCGTGGGATGCGGAAGCGCGGCGCTCTCCTAACGTTGAGGCCAATCTGCACCCTCCTACGGCCCTTCGTAGCAGCGGAAACCAGCCGTCTCTAGCAGGGATGCAGCTGGATGGCACTCTACCCCCAGTACATCCTCCTGGCCATATGCATGACCAGCAGACTGCACCAGCCTTAGGGGGGCAGATGCCTGCGGAGGGAGGGCCTCCCGTAGTAGTGGTTGACGGGGGTGGCATGCAGACGGGCATTTGCGGCACTGAATTGTCAAATGCGTCCCGCACGAGTTCGTCAGAAAGGGCACCTGCGATAGCCGGGGTGGAAGACACTCGCGAGTCTATCGAAAGTGATGGCAGCGGGAGGGAGCCGTTGTCGCACAGCTGCAATGAGTCGTCTAGCGCCGGAGATGCTCGCCAGCAGAGCCACAGAGACAGTGGAACGGGGCGGAGCGCGCGCCCCAGTAGAAGCAGCAGCCTCAACGAAAGCGATACCTCCTCCTCTAGCGAGGACAGTGAGCGGCGCAGAAGCAGCAACGCCTCTGACACTAGCAGCAGCAGTGACAGTACTACTGGCAACCGAGAGTTTCTCGCCGAAAATCGTGTCAGCGATAGCAGAGCCCGAAACGCCTCGGGGGGCTATCAGAGATGGAGTTCACCTGGAGAGCTTCAAACTGCAGCTCATGATGCGGTCCCTTGTACGGCACTCGTAGACGGGAGGGAAAACCCCTGCGATGCGGGGTCTTACTCGCTTCCTTTCGTGTCGGTCTCATCTGAGGGAACGCCAGAAGGCACGAGTCAAAGTGAGAGCAGAAGAATGTCGCCGGGAGGGGAGAGTGAGCCAGTGCGCGACGAGGCCTTAGAGCACAAACCGGAACAGCCGCCGACGATGGCGCAGGGTGCTCCTGCGAGAGCAGCAGATGAAGCTGGCGCTAGAGCTCAGCCCCATACCCCACACGCCTCGGAGGTTCCTGTGCCCTTCGCTGCTAGCAGCGAGTCTTTAAAAGGCCTCGTTGCGAGTCGCCAGTCATCTGTCTCGGCAGCGGAGCATCCGCCTGTCGTCCGTAGGTCTGCGACTTCGGCATTCGGCTTCGCTGAGGCCTTCTCCTCTTTGGCGAAAATGGTTTTTGCTTCTCGCGCTCCCTCGCGGGCGGTTACTCACGAAGCAGCTAGAAGAGAGGAAAGCCACACTGGTGCTGGACACGAGAGCGTTGAACGCGAGGAGCGCCCTGCTGATGGGGGCTTTTCGACAGTTGCTGCAGGCGGGAAGCCGACTTCGACGCCTGGCCCTGCTGTGCAGCCCCTGCCTTTATCGTCAGCCTCCGTCCCCCGCAGTGCGAAGAGTGAACGTCCGACGCCTGCGTTCGCACTTACGCGCGCTGTATCTGAAATGACAGGAAGCCACGGCAAACACCACAGGGAGGCTTCGCCCGGCACCGAGGCTGAAGGCCCTCGCCAGATTAGCGAGGATTGTTTAAATGTACTAAAGCAGCGCCCGCTGCAGACGCAAGACGATAAGGGCACTCGGAGCGCTGCAAAACGCTACAGCAGCCTCACGGCTGATCCGGCTTTGCGAGAGGGGGCTGAGGGCTCCCCTGACCACGCAGGCGGGCGGGACCAAAGATATGAGTTTCTGGAGAACGCAGTCGCGTTCCACACCCAACCGTCGGGGGGCTTCTCAGACGCCATCGAGGAGCATCTTACAGGAGGCGTTAGCAGCTCGAAGACGTCCCACGACACTTCGGACGGCTCAGAAGTCGGCAGCGCTCCTTGCGAACATCTGCAGCCGAACCTGAAAGGCCCTCCAATTAGAGGGACCAAGGTTCTGGGGGGAATGCATGGGCATGGGGAGGCGGGAGACCAAAGCCCGTCAAGCGTGCATGCCTCTGAAGGCGCAGCTCCTACAAAGCAGCCCTTCGACGTTTCAAAGTCTGCGGAACGGTTCTGGAGAAGCACTGATTTCCGCAATGCTGCCTCGGGCATGGTGGGAGAACTGAGGCCATGTGGAGGAGGCAGGGCCTCCGCGGACCGCGCTGCGCAGCAGATCGAAAGAGACTTTTCCCCTTCTCGATCGAGTGAGAGTGAGTCTAAGAGCCCGTCTGACAGTGAACTGAGCGGTGAATCCTCGAACCAGGATTCCCTCGAATGGGCTGCGCGCATGGGAAAGAGGAGTTCTCCAAAAGCCTGGCGTTTGGCGTGGCCTCAAGGGCTGGAGTTCAGTTCTCAAGGCTCTGAATCTCCCGGAGGGCTAGCGAGCCCTAGGCAGCATAAGGCATCCGCAAGCCTCAGAATGGCCTCAGACGTGCCCGTAGATCGCTCTGTTGGTTATCCCCCGTGGCACCAGGAGAACGACTGGGATCTGGGAAGGCGATCAGTATCAGGCCCGGTGCCTAGGGCGTTTCAGGCAGCTGCTGATCGGAAAGTTACACGAAAGGGGGGTGCCTGGACGCCGAGGCTTCCTTTCGAGGCGTCGAAAGCCGCTGCATACGGCCAGCGCGGGGGATCGAGCGAAGGGGACGTGGAGGCGTCGGAGGCAGTGTTGCCTCCTCCAAGAACTGCCGCTGCAGCGCGACATCAGACGTCTCTAGATTTAGGTACAACGAACAGTATAGTGGAGAGTGCCATTCAGCTTGCAATCCACAAGTCGGCACCCCGGCAAGATATTCGACGGCGCGGCCGTCGCTTATTGCGGGACGAGAAAATGGACTTGATCTTCGAAGAATTCGGATGGGGGGCCTTCTCGCACTCGCCGGCCCTTGCGGAGGGGGCTTTAGGGTCGACGAAAGGCGGTTTCCTAGAAAGCCGTTCAGCGCTGTCGGAGTGTGCTACGAAGGGGACACTGGCGAAGCGAATAGCGCCGCCTCCCGCTTCGCTGGCATGCAGCCTGCCTCCTATCTTTTGTGGTAATGCGTTGTCTGACTCGTCTTTGTGGAATCTGCAGCTGCGGCGGCGTTCACCCGGCGGAAGAGCACTGTTGACGCGAGCTAACAGTTGTGCAATACTGGAAGAAGATTTGGCTCGAAGACCTGTGAGGCAAACAGGACAGCGTGGTCTCCCTCAGGCGAAGACTTTACGCTTCGCATCAAGAACACCGGTACTGGGAGGAGCCAGTGTGTTGCAGCAGACAGGCAAGCCACTGCAGCAAGCGTCTCTAAGCTCGCTCTTGCAGGAGCTGCTGGATGCCCCCGACACTAGATTAGGAAAAGCTGCGGGTAAACCGACAGTCTGTGCCACAATACGTGGGGTTGCATCCCGCGCAGGTAGACGAGAGGTTGGAAGGTTGCGTGCTTCTACAATGCCAAAGCCAAGGAGGCCCTGGGCCTGCGGAGAGCCTATCTCTTCCCCGTCAGCGGAAACTAATTCGGCGTTTCGCACTTATGTCCACAAGCCGGGTTGCAGATGCCCCTTGTGCTCCGTTGGCTGGATTTCTAAGAGAGCCTTGGGGACCAATGGCACCGTCCCTAGGGAGTACAACGGAGAGGCACTTGCACCTTGTGAGATATCTACGCCACGGCTGCAGGGAGGACTGCCTGTAGTGCCGCTTCCTCCGGGAGGCTATGCAGCGGCATCGCCGATTCGCATCGGCTCCTCGCCCATAGGCCCCCATCTGGGGTACGGGGTCTGTGGCGTAGGCACCCCCAGTTATCAACCTCAAGTCAGGATGCCTCATGGTCTAAGAGCCACTGCCATGACCAACGCCACAGGCTACTATGATCCAACTGCTGATGGCTACCACCATCATGGCACCGCTATGCAAGGGGGGGCATTCTCCCCCCGCCAAGAGCCACGGAGTCCGCGGGTGCAGACAGCTACTTCGGGGGAGTGGCCGCCTTTGCACGAATCCCCCAACAGGGGGCGCTTGACGGTGCCAGCCTTTGTTGGCTACCCAGCAGCCCAAGAAGACACCCAGGTTGACGACAAGCACTCGTACGGTACCCCTGCCTTTGCCACGTCCCCTCCACCAGACAGTGAATCGCAAGAGCGCATGCAGAGCAAGGAGCGGCCCTCTGTTAGCCTCAGCCGATGCGTCAGCTCCGAGGAGCTCGAAAAGATTAAACAGCAACAGCAGCAGCAACAGCAAGAGCAGGAGGAGCTGAAACGGCGTCAGGAGGAGCTGGAACTGGAGCAAAGCAAACAGCGAGAGGAACTAGAGGCCGAACGCCAGCGTCTGAGAGAGCAACGCGAAGCCCTCGAAAGACAAAAAAAAGACTTCGAACAGGAAAAACAGGATATCCTCCAGGCAAGACTTGAGACTGTTGCATCGAGCCACAGAAAGGCTTGTGGTGGGAGCAACGCGGAGCTGCCAGTGTGCAGCACTGAGAGGCTTCCTGTAGGAAGCGATTTCGACCTTCCGCGGAACGCAGCAGCGCATCGGCCCCTTCGACACACGATCTCCACTTCCAATATCGTGCGCTCCATCACGGGATCTGGTCTTGGGGATATGCACTCGGAAATCCGGCACGCGGGAGTAGGTCTAGAGGGCGAGGGGCTCGAGAAGGAAGGCTGGAGTACTGTAGGTGGCCGCCAACACAACCTTTCCCATCCTGGTCACTCGCACCGTTTCTTCAGTCGCACTGCAAGTATTGATACAGTAGAGGACAAGGATACCAGTAAGTCTGATGCCGTTCCTCGAGCACTGACCTGTGTTACAGACTATATGCAATTGGGCTCCACGTTTCTAATCTACGTGCCCTTGTTCCTTTGCACCTCTTTTCAATTTTGAACTATTGACGCCGCTTTCAAACACGTTCCGTTTTGTGGGTGCATTTCAGCTGCGAGCCCCCAAGAAGAGCTGCACACCGATCCCGCTATGGCGTAAGTGGCGAGCGATACACTATAAATCATACAGCAGCACTGCCATCTAGCGTTCGCCTCATAATAGGCCTGCTTCCTACGTTGCTCCTCTTCGCGTAGGAAGGATAGAGTGGCTGCTTAGCGCCACTGTTCAGCTCGGACTTTCAGTAAATTAGCTAGATTTCAAAATTCAGAATGCTGTAATGTAGACGACGTGTGAAAACAATGAAAGTTTGTGCACCGTATGGCTTTGTCTCAGACTATCTACTGCTCTAGACAAGGTTGCGAAAATCCGAATGAAGCTCGACACGTTACAGCAGCAACTTGAAGTGCAGTCCCATGAAGTTGCAAGCTACTATAGCTCTCTAAAAACGGTGGGTCCAGTGCATATTTCTATGAAAAACTTGCGCTGTTTTGCTTCATAGAGAAGCATGAATAGTCCACCCCTTGCTTACGAAGGAGTGCCGATGGAAGTGTGGCACTGCTGCGTTGCGTGACATACCGTGCTGCATATCTACTGTCGTGCTTGTGTGTCTTGAATACGGTGCCTTTATCGTGTTGCATAAATGTTTTGCCGATTTACCCATCTTGTGCATTTCTGTTGTTGCGCTACAAGGCCGACCAAGTTCACAGTTCGCTGCAGCAGACTGCCGCAGATTGCCGTGTCTGCTATGGAAGACGGCACACGCAGATGCAGGAAGTAGAGAAGCGCTTAAGTGTACTGACAGTAAGGCGCTGCCACTCAAACCCAGTACATCGCTTGTGGATTTCTCAGGATCAGGTAGTAAATAGAGAACCATTAGTGCCGAAGCCTTACAGGCTGCCTACACGCGTTGCGCATGTGATATGACTCTTAGGCGCAAGATCTACAGCCTTGCTCGATTGAAGAGCTTGAGGAACTCGCTCAAGAGCTAGAAGGAAGTGCGTGCAGCAATGTAGACATTTATGTGCTCCCTGTACTCAATGTTAATCTAGAAGGAAGCTAGAATAGTCGGTTACGCAGAGGTAATGCATTCATTCCACGAAAAGCAAATGTGACTTATTAAGCTGTAGTAAGTCTTAAACGCCATTGTATCCGTATTCGTTCCTGTGATCGGCGTAATGCATACTCTTCGTCCAACGAGCGCCTAGTGTATTCTACGGTGCGTAAGCATGTCTGGAGGGTCGTCTATGTCTTAAGTGTATATTTCTTCTGCAGCTCAGTACAAGCTCACAGTGGTCCAGGCCCAGAGAGCTGGGGGCTCATCAGAGGACAATCGTAAGAAGACCAAGCAGCTCCTACCCTATTCCTCCAGCTGCCTTCCAGATCCCAAGTCTTCGGTGAGTCCGCAGCATACTACAAATTCTATTCATACGCATACGGCTTATTTTGATTTGGGAGACGTAGTGCAATATTTGTCCATATATCAGTGCTAAGGGGCGATTAAATGCGTCTCCTGAACTGTCACTGAACCTCTGTCCCGCTATAGACGCTGAGTTCTTACCTTGACTCAGAGCGACAACAATTGCACTTCCGAAAAACTAGATAGCATGTGCTTTTGTCTTCACGTTTTGTGCCTACACTAGTCTTATTTTTCTACAGCGGAGTACATTGCATTTCACAAGTCGAGATGTTTTATCCTTTGCAAAATCCACTCAGCACATCTTGATTTAGAAGCTTTTCGAAGAAGCCCCTTGATTGAGCGCGTTTATTTTATTGAAAGGGACCACACAATACCAAAATCTGAGGGACTATTCGATTGTTTCTGCAGTTTGCAATCCCAGAGGAACCCGTTGCTAGGATTGGTCCTGACGACTGTGTTGCAATGCAAGAATCGGCCATGCAGGAGATTAAGGCTTTGGGAGAAGATTTGGAGCACATTAAGACCGTGCACTTTCAATACAAGAAGGCTTATAAAAGGCTGCAGGTGCGGTTCCTTCATAAACGTGGCCCACTATGGGCGTTCCTAAAACGTGTATGACTCCTAGAATACCATCAGCATGGTGTAGAGTGAGACCTCAACAGTGCGGTCTCACAGTTCGTAGGTCTCTGTCTTGCAAGGAATCCACTGTGGCATTTACACTACATAACCATACCATGATGCACATACGCGTGTAGAAAAGATTGGCTAGTGTTTATGTACTGGAGTACACAGGGCATCATGACTCAACAAGTCAACAGCTATGACGTCGACCTACAGCGCCTCGTCGCTATTGAGAAGAACCTAGAAGACAAATTGCGCAGACTCTTGTTCCTTAATGGTGACGCCAACTACTCCGGTATGCTGTCACAGTTAATCTACTACGTGCATTCATGTGTATGTAGCTACCATCTTCAAAAGTGAAACAGCAGTGTATCCTCCTCCGAGCGTGTAGGCTTTTTTTGTATGTAAAGCATTGTGCTTTGTGCCAAGGTCTTTGATATATAAACGGGCTTCAGGTCCAAAGTGTCTTTGTTTGAAGCCAAAATAGGCTGTTCTATGATGGAAGTCTTAGCATGGTCCTAGACACAAGGGGCCAATAGATGCATCAAACATATAGCCGCACATACGCTTTTTCTGCTCACGGTCAGACATCAGCATGATGTTCTTCTGTTCTGCGTATGTGTACCTGCAGAATTGTCAGACGCACAGATGCAGGAATACTTCCGTGTAGTAAACTTGTCGATCCGGAAGGTTTACAGAGAAATTGCCCTCAGAGAGTCCAATGACAGGAGGCAAAACGAGCCACGCGCCAGCGGTGGGTGGTTTGAATAGCCCAGGCCACTTGCGCAGGGAATCCAAACCAACCCGTAAGAGCATTAGTGCGATTGCCATTATCATGTCATAAGTAGAGTATAACTTGAATGTGTAGCTTTCAACCTCGCTACACTTTTCATAGCATTTCCCGAAATAGTTATCGCAAGTACAGGGATTCAATACATATTTTTGTACAATAAGCAGGCGTCAGAATTTTCCACATAAAATGCGTCCACTGATGGAGAACAGCTTACCATGGGTATGTAAACAGGATTTATTCATTATATGGCTAATGTATGTGATGGTGACTGTTGGAATGTATTGGCTTGTGCAGCACCCATACGCGGGGTACAGTGTTTCGAGTCCAAGAGCTGTGAGAGCAGCCACGAAGATCAGGATCATGCGCCGATCAACATTCCACTGTGGAACAGCGAAGAAAACCACGTCACTCTTTTGGCTTTCCCTGCCAAAAGTGGCAATCGGCGTGTGCCTCGCGACAGCTCACGAGAGCAGTCGGGTAGTTTAAGCCGCGTTTGTAGTTCGGTTCACATTCCGTTTGTTGCCGGCAGCAAAACCACCAGCCTCGTCGCTCAGCGGATGATCGCGCAAAGAGGGCGCTTCACCCATCACCGCATGTCTGGCTAGGGGTTCTTGCTGTGTCAAGGCGAAAGAGGATGCTTGACGAGGGATCAGGCTCCGGATTTTGTATTGAAGAATGCAATGGTGACAGGGCGCCTTAAGCCCTGTGCATGGTGTCTACATATTATTTACACACCCCGATTTACATAGAAGGCTTCTAGAACAATTTCGAGTTGTGTGTGCACTCTTGGGAGCTCAGAGAATTCGTAACACACCCGCTTCTCATGGACGCATGTGTTCTCATTTCAAAAAAAACATGCTAACGTCTGGAGCAGGGCATCAAGGTTCGTAATCATGGAGCTCTTTGCTGTATTTAAAGGAGTACCGCCCATTAAGGGGGAAGCAGGAACTCGATTGAATAGTGAAAATGGTCATATAGAGCGTATGCGTACTGCTTAGACAGTGACGAACGTTGGGCAACTGAGAGGCTCAATCATGGATATCAAACCTTTTTCATCTAACGAGAATTGTGAATTGAACTTGTATGGGATTTCTACGGGATTATGATGGAAGGAGTGTGAGTAATGCTTAACGTAGCCTCCTCATCTGTTAGCATATTCAGTTCGCCCCGGAAGGCCAACTAGTCCACTAGATCTAATGAAGGAGTTCAAAAAGGCCAGTACTTCCCATGCTGGCTCTCTGAAGGAACGTCTGTTCCATGTGAAACAAATTATATGTGTGGTCCCAGGGGCAGCAACGCAGAAATTCCTCATCAAATGATCCATTATAGTGCTTTTGCTACTACGTACTCTGGGGCACGAAAACAACCGAGAGAAATAAAAGTGGACTTCTCGCGTTGTGCAGGCTATGCACCTTTAAAACAATTGAAAGACGTCGTCTGTGAGGGACTGCAGGGCAGCTTCTTCTAGTTCTCTCCTCCTCTTTCTGATTTTGCTCATCTTCTTATTTTCTTCTTCGGCTTCCCGTTGCTGCTGTGCCGCTCTTGCCGCCTCCCGTTGCTGCTGAATGTCCTCTTCGTCTGCTGCCCAACGCCACAGAGCGCACTGCTCCTGCATCACTCTCTCCGTAGTCCATTTCCCTTGCACCCAGTCTTCAGGCAGCGCTGCGAGTGCCGAGTCGAGATGCCTCAAGACTCCACGCCTCTGCTTCTCTAGCAAACGCTGCTGCCAGTCAAAAAGATCAGAAGGCATAATGCTCTCTTGCAGGTGTGACGAAGTCTGTGCAAGCATGGTGCGTATGGCGCTGCTTAGGGGTCCTTGCTGGTGCTGCTGTGACACACGGACTGGGGGTCCTTGTGGCCTCCCCCGTTGGCACTCTGCAAAGCGTCTCAGATGTTCGTTTTCATCATGTAGCGGCTCCCCCCACTCTGCACCGACCTCCCCCCCTGGAACGGTGAGGGGCTTGTCGGCATCCCAGAATTCGTACATAAACTTCTGGTACATTTCAGAATCGTGGAGGTGTGCCTTTTCGGCTCTCCAGGAACAGCGCCGCGCGATCATTGTTGTTAAGTATGCAACGAAATCGGCCGACTTTTGCATGTCGAGGTGTGAGGATAAGGCGACGCTCTGCTCGAACTTGTAGATGATTTCAGCAGCTGCAGCGAACGGCGCGACACTGTCAGTCGGAGGCGTGGTAGCCGCAGCCTGGCGACTGCCTCCCTGATGCCTCAGTCGTCTACCCAGAGCCAGAGCGGCACCGAAGGGGAGAAGAGGCTCTGCAAGCTGCTGCTGCTGCTGCTGCTGCTCCTGCTGCAACCTTTCAAGAGGGATCCTCTGCGGCACAAGGGCAGAGGCCACGCGTCTCCAGAAGAAAACTCGCTGTGCATCCGTATGCCCCCCGACATCCACGAGGGAGTCCGAAGGAAACACATGATACTGAAATATTCGAAAGCCTACGACATGACTGACAGGGCCGCCGCACAATACCCAGCCGACAAGTTGATCTACTGCGTGGCTCTGTTGTTGCTTCATGCGGTTCTGTTGAGCAACGACTGCTGGATCGTCTCCTGGCTTGAAGGTTTCTTCCTGCTTTGCCCTCAGGAGTACTTGCAGACGACGGCGAGTGCGCAGCAGAGGCTGCAAGTAAGTGCAAACGAAGGCCAAACTCGGAGGCGTCAAGAGCAAGCGACTCTCCAGCTTCAGTTTCGCCAGAGAGGCCTTCTCATCGTCTAGCAAGGGGACCAGGCGATGCGGAAAGCGGCAGCCTATCACACAGCTCCAGTTCTTGCAGGCGCAACGTTCTGCGTCATCCCGAACAAGCAGTCCCTCGCAGTAGCACCTGGAGCAGCTACTCCTCCGTCTGCGCTCTGCCCTCTCCGTATCGAGCACCCACAACTCGGGCTGTTCAGCCGTTTTGGGAGTACTGCGCAGTTCTTCCACCAGCGTAGGTGTGAGCAAGCGAGTCTCCTGCAGCCACTGAAGCAGAGTCTCCTGAACGCTCACCCCTTTGAGGTGAGTTCTCCTGGATAGCGGCAAGAGAAGCTCGCGCGCAGTGCCCCTCCCTCCATGTGGTGTCTCGCCAGAAAAGGGGCCGTCGCCGTCTGCGTCTGGCTGCCTCTCCGCGGAAGGACTAAGCTCTTCCAGCAGATACTTCAGCGCTAGGATTGCCCATGAGGGGACTGCGCTTGGCAGCTGCTCGATCGAAACCCGCTGCAGCTCTGCAACTACACCCAGGGGAACCCTGCAGCAGCTGTTGGCGCACTGCAGCAGCAGCCGTTCTACGCACGCAGTCCGATCTGTCGGCGAAAGCGCATGCCACGGGGGAGGAGTTGCTGCCTTCCCGCCCGCCAGGGGAGGCAGCTTTTGCTCGGAATGCTGCAACATCAACAGCGACACTGGGAGGCCCCACATGGAGGGCTTTGCACTCTCAGGGAGCAGAATAGTCTTCGACGCATGCGGACCCTTTGCGAATTCCAGCGATTCTGCCAAGGCTTTCGCCAGAGGATCCCATCCCCAGAGCCTTCCAGGTGCCTCGAGCGAGCAGCCGACTGTGGAATCCGGCGAGGTCTGACACGCAGCTTCAGCAGTGCGCTCCGACAGCGGGGGCGCAGAAAGCTGCGAGGCTGCTGCAGAAACAGCTGCAGAAACAGCTGCAGTAGAGGCCTTAAGGCTCGGCGAAATACTCACAGCCGCCCCCTGTGTACTCCAAACAGCTATAGAAGACGCAGAAAGCTGTGACTCCCCCTCGCGTTCCTCGCGTTGCTGCTTAGCTCTGTCCAGCTTCTCCCAGCAGGGGGCTGCGAAGCCACGCGTGTCTGCAGCCGATGCAGGGATGCGGTTTTCAGCCTTCGGCAACTCTGCTGCTCCTGCTTCGTGTTCTGCTCCCACTCTGGAGCGCAGATGCGCAGTCGCTGTGGTGGCTCCAAGCCTTTGGGTGTACTGCAGTCGCGTCTTTGGCCTCACGAGCTGCTCCAAAAGGCTGTCGAGGGAGGCCCCCGCCGCAGCTGCCGCTTGCTCTTGAGAGCCGCAGTGCCCCCGTTGAGGTTCTTCAAGAGTGTGCATGCAAGCCACGTGGCGCGTGGCTTCGTCTTCCTCTTCTTCGTCCTCGATCCATGTGCCTGCGAACTTATCCGAGTTGCCGGACCCCTGAGCCTTTGTCGCGAGCGTTCTGGCGGCTGCGCCGTCATCGAAATCGCACCTCTCCCCCCCCCAATCCACGCGAATGTCTGCGACGGGTCTTAAGACGCTGTCAAGGGCAGCTCGCGCCTCGTTCAGCAAGGCTATATCCGGCTCTTTCCACAGGAACTGCGGCACGAAGGCGAACTCCCTGAAGCCTCCAAAAGACACCGTCGCGTAGCACACAGCACGCTGCATGCAGAAGGCGCAGCAGCGTTTCCTGGCTGCCTTCTTGCCAAAGCCAGCCGCACAGCGCGCTTTCCCTCCAGTCTCTGCTTCGGAGGCTCCGCTAAGGGCCCCGTGCCTTCCCTGGGGGTTGCAGGGGCAGACTTTGCAGCAGTAGCAGAGGCAGCTTTCGGAGACGAAAAGCGAGACTGCCGAAGCCAACAAAAACAGCAGCAGCTCCTCCAGATGGGGAAGAGGAGGCAGCAAAGATGCAGCCACCACGTCGGACCCCCCGCTGCCAAGGCCTGCAGACGTATCCCACTCGCTGAGACTCAGCAGCAAAAACTCTCGAGACTGACCTGTGGAGCGCAAGAAGGCAGCAGAATGCAAGACACACGCGCGCTTTGCGCCGGCTCTGCGCCTCCTTGGCAGTCGCAGACGCGAGTTTCGCGGAGGGGGAGCGCACCAGACGACGCTGGAGGGCTGCCTCTTCCCACGAAACGGGAGGCATGCAGACCTGGAGCACCTGTGTATGCGAAGATCGAGAGCAGCTATGAAGGTGCAGCAAAGGGGAGGAGGAGGAACAAGGAGAGGCAAGTGCAGGCGCGACTTAAGCCGACATGTAGGTTTCTTCGAATCGAGGAAGCAAAAAGCAGCAGCAGCGGCAGGCAGGCAAGTTCATCGAGGAAAAAAACATACTCTCCGGATAGAAGGGCCCATTGCTGTGGAGGATCGACTGCTCCGCAATGCGGCACACACGGGCGGTACTTGGCCTCCCCGTGAGTCTCCGCTTGCTCCTTCCCTCCGCATCGAGCGCGAGAAAAGCCTTCAGGAAGCGATGGGAAACACTGAAGAAGGGGCCCTCGTGTAAGGCGTAGCGGCGCTCTTCTCTAATCCAGTGGTCTCCCCCCCCTTGCCTATCCTGCACAACTTCCTTGGAGGCACCCGAGAGCGTTGAAGCGGAAACCTCTTTCTTGGGGGGAAGCTCTCTGCCAGCAGGGGCATGCGTTTGTTCTGGGAGTCTGGAGCAGTGGGCGAGGGGACGCTGGGTGCGATTTTCGTCCTTAACGCTCTGCGTTTGCGAGTGGGGATCTAGGGAAGATCCCTTCCCCCTCGAGATCTGTCTGCGCCGATTTGAAGAAGCCGCGTTTCGACTCGACAGGAGTGTTGAGGACGGCTCTGCAAGCGGATGGCGAGACGCTCTGTCGAACACCCCCGTGTCGCTCGCATCGGCAGTAGGATCCAGCAGCCTCCCTCTTTGTGGGGCCTCTTCCGCTGCGTCTCTCTCCTCAAGAAGTCGTTCGGCTCTCTCGAAATCCGCGTGCTGCATCTCCAGAAGCCTGCCCGACGCGGAGAGAGCCAAAGACGCAAACGTTCCGAGACAAGCTTCCTGCATGTCTGCGCCTCCAGCAGCGGCCTGGGTGCTTTGAGCCGCTTCCAGCAGGAGCTCCTCGAGGAGTCTATCTGCTGGTGCAGGTGGCTTCTGCGAGGCAGCCGCTTCTCCCTGAAGGAGAGCAGACGAGTGGGAGCCTGCGAGCGGTTCTGCAGTGCTGCTGCGCTTGTCGGCGAAAGGCAGCGTAGAAGCCCACAGCGGCTGACTGATGCATTCGAGTTCAGGTCCTCTCATCTCGCCTTGCCTCTTCCTCGAAGTCGCCAAAGTGACGGCATTCGCTGCTCTGTGCAGCCACTGCAGAAGCGCTCTGCGGTGGCTGTCTCCGAAAACGAGGATCTGCGATTTCCTCGCGTTCAGCTGCGCATGGTCAAGTGTGCAGTGTCTCCAATACGCGCTCACAACCTGCGTGGTTTTCGCCGCTTCTTCCAGCAAGCGTCTCAGCTCTCCGCTGGGCGCAGCGGCAGAGGCAACATCAGCCTTCGCAGGCGCGCTTGCCAGCTGCTGCGCAGTCTCCGCTGAGGCTGCCAGAGCGTCTATGCATTCTTCCACGAGCGACCTCCAGACGGAGAAAGTCGGAACCTGCAGCTCGCGCTGCTGCGCGAGGAAGCGCAGTCGCCCCTCTCCCTTCGCCCTCTTGGTGTTGGTGCCGCGCGCCTGCTGCCGACACGCACGCACTTGCTTGCTGCTGTAGAACTCCTTCACCGCTTCCGCAGCGCCTCGAATATCCAGGGGAAGAAGCGCGCGGCAGCCAGCGCTCAACAGCGGCAGCAGCAGCTCCTGCACTCTCTGCAAGGGGCCTGTCTGCTCTCCAGAGTGCCTGCCGCGGGAAAAATCGAAAATCCACCCCTCGCAGAGCAGCACATCCGCGAGGGGAACGCCGAAGTCGACACGCAGAGAAAAAAAGTGCAGGGGTCCTAGCGCGCTTGCCAGCTGCTGCGCAGTCGACGGATGCGTGAGGACTGCAGCGAGCTCCGCGCGCACCCTATCCATCACATCAGTTTGCGAACGGGCAGCCGACCAAACGCCTCGCTGCTGAAGCAGCAGCTGCTGCACTTCGTTTGGCCTTCGAAGCAGCAGCGCGAACAGCGACTTCATCACCTGGCGCGTCTTGCTGGTAGCTGCAGCGTTGTGGAGACTCCGCGCGACGAGCGCGTCGAGCTCCCGCACGACCTCTAGCCACTTGCTGACACATGCAGTGGCTTCGCTGCTGCTGCTGCCCTCTTCGTCGTGGGAAGAAGCCGACTCTCCAGCGAGCGCATCCGCAGCCTCTGCGCAGCCGTCGAAGAAACGGGGGATCTGCGCCGCAGGGAGGCTCAGGCCCTTCCGCCAGGCTCCTCCTTGAGAGGCTTCCAACATGCCCCCTGCACTCAATTCGACACACAGCGCGTCGAACGCCGCGCCAAGAGCTGCGTGCGCTTGCTGCTGGCGCTGCATCCACGTTTTGAAGGCGTTGCACAGCAGAAGTTTCGCGTTCTGCAGGACGAAGCGTGAGCCCTCCCAGCCGTGCGGAGGCATTCCAAAGAGAGTCTGCGGATCTGTTTCCTGGAGCAACGCCGCAGCCAGGTTTACGCGGAAGGCTACGCTGCAGCTGCAGCGCAGCAGCTGCTGCGCCTTGTGGACAAAGTGCAGCTGCGACCAGCGCTCCCGATTCAGCTCCGCGTTCGTGGCGAGACTGACATCGACTTCTGCCTCCAAGTCACCCCGACGAAGGGAGGGAATGTCAGTGCCGCCTTCACAAAGCACCGCTGCGCAGCGGCAGGCAGGCGTGTGCTGTTTCGCATCCTGTTCCCCAGTCGCAGACTCTCCGGAGGAGACACGCGCAGCGCGCCTCGTCCTGGAGAAGGAGGAGGAAGAGGCACTGCTTTGCCGCTCTGCCGCTGGCGAGACGCAGTCATTCTGCATTCCACGAGCCGGGGAGGGGGACGAAGACAAAGCAGCGCGAGAAGCTGCCGCGGAGTCTTCTTGGAGTGCGCCGCTGCTGGGCAGCAGATCTGGACGTTCTCGAAAGGCCTCGTAGCACAAGACGTTGTAGGCGAAATGCGATCTGCGCTCCTGACTCATGTTGAAGGGTGCCTGCATGGAGCTGTCGCGGATGTGGCTGAATCCGAAAGGCATGTAGGCAGCGGCAAGGACGAGCTGCAGACGCCAGACGAGGCTCTCGACGCCTCCAGCCAGCTGCGCGTTCGACGTCCACATGCAGGCTTCACCCTGAAGATCCCCCCCTGCTGCTCCTACAGAGGCTGGCATTGCTCTGGAAGCGCCGCTGAGGCCGTTTGCGAATTCGAGAGATGCCAGCTTGCGATCTATCGAAAAATACTGAGACGCCACGTCGGCAACGCCTTGTATGGACACTCCGCTTGCCGCGAGACAGCGCTTCAACTCCCCCATCTCGGCTGCAGTATACTTTCTTTGCCTGCCGTCTCGTTGCGCAGGCTTGTCTGGCAGCAGCTGCGTCCCCCTCGCCATTAAGTGACTTTGCAGGTGCTTTAGGCAGTCGCCGAATCGACGGTGGAGATGCAGCATCGCCATCACGTCCACGCATATGTCGCAGGGAATGAACTCCCCCCACATGAAACGGCTGGTGTCGCTGGTACTTGGCTTCCCGCCAGGCGTACGGGGGTTTGTTGCAGCTTGTTGCCACGGCATCCCCTCCTCTCTCTTCACGTTCCGCCGTCGCACAGGCTCCCGCTTGAACTGCCGATAAGGCCGCATGCGCTGCAGCGCCTCTGCAGCCTCCGGAAACAGGGGAGCCGTGCAACACCCTGCAGCAGCTAGACGGGCTGAACGAGACACCAGCCAACGCAGCACCACTGCGTCGGGGGGGGAGGAGGACGTCTGCAGCTTAGGCCCTCGTGCTGCACAAACGCATGCGCTACACGAAGCAAACGAGGTACAGTAAAAGGCGCCTTTTCCCAATCAGCGTGCAATGCATAGCAGAGTCTATCGTTCAAAAGGACTGCAGAGCAGTAACACGCGGAAAAGGAGCAGCCCCGTTGAAAGGCGACCTCTAAGAAACCTCATTCAAAAAGCCTTCCCTTTCCTCCCTTCCTCTTCCTCCCCCCTTCCTCCTCTTCCTTCCCCCCTTCCTCCTCTTCCTTCTTCCCTTCCTCCTCTTCCTCCCCCCTTCCTCCTCTTCCTTCTTCCCTTCCTCCTCTTCCTTCCCCCCTTCCTCCTCTTCCTTCCCCCCTTCCTCCTCTTCCTTCTTCCCTTCCTCCTCTTCCTTCCCCCTTCCTCCTCTTCCTTCCCCCCTTCCTCCTCTTCCTTCCCCTCCTGCCCTTTGAGACGCTGCAGGAGACTCACGCTGGCATTCAAAGACGCTCTGTCTGTCACTGACGAGCAGAGAGGCAGCCCACATGCCGGCAGGCAGAATTCCGTAGGCCTTAGAGAGAAGAAGTACTCTCGCTACTCGTACAGGAAGCGCAAGGCAGCACGCGAGATGCCCTAAAGGCGTCACTTGCGTGAAGGGGAAGTACGGCGATCGCAGCTCTAAAGCCCCTAAAAATGCAGAGCAGCAACGCACTTCTAAGCGAACTGAAACGCAGCGTCCCTTCAAGGGCAGCCGTGCATGCATTCGTTGCAGGAGCAACGATTTCTGCCGTGCATGCATTTGCTGCGGGAGCAACGATTTCTGCCGTGCATGCATTTGCTGCAGGAGCAACGATTTCTGCGGCTGCGCTTTCTGCGTACAGAGACGGCGCGAAAAGCAAACAGTTGCACTAAAAAAGCAGCGGCATGGCGGAGCAGCTGAGGCAGACTGCGACTGTGCCGCTCTCGCAGAAAAAGCGATGCTTGCCTGATGCTTCCATGCTACAAAGGGCCTCGTGTGCCTTGCCCACATCTGGAGGATCCTGAGCTTGGGAAAGGAAAAACAAAGACGCGTCACTGCTCTCTGCAGGCAGCGCAGCCATGGTGTCTATGAGCACCTGAAGCAGAGCACAAAAAGTAGCCAATCTAGCCAGCTCGTGATTAGGGGGCATATGTTCACGCGGTCTGGATCGTTTTCTGCTCTGGGATGCACAACGCGCCATGCACGCGTTCCACTGAAGAACGCCTACACCGCTTTCAGCAGCCGCTTCTTCTCAAAGCTGTGCCTCACGTCCTCCAGAGGGAGACGCTGCAGCTCTGGCAGAGGAAATGGCTCAAGCACCTCGTAAAGCATGCGCGGAATAAGGCACATATAAACACCCTCTCTGACGCGTCCTGCAAACCCGCAGAAAAGAAGACCTCGCTGTTAGCAGGAGAGACACTATCTTTTACCAAAAAACAAGACACACAGTTCTTTGGAATCTAAGCCACGTGCCATTGCATTGGGCACTGCAGCCCGTGAGGCAACTTGTCAGGCAGCTCTGAAGCTCGCTCCCGTGTGTGTTCCGAGGCAGCAGGGAAACAAAACGCTACCTAGCATCCCAGATGTCTACACTCAGGAGCCATCCGTTTGCATGCATGCCCTTCACTTGCCGCTTCCTATATGCCCTCAAGTGCACTCTACAAAGCTAAGAGAAGATACATCTACGCCAAAAGAAGCCGGAAGAAGGCGCGCAGTAGGAGATGTGCATGCGGTACTGTGCTGACTGGCGTTTGTTCATGCATGCGAAACGCTTCGCGCCAAAATTCGTCCCTCGACTCGATACACAGACGACAATGCACACCATACACTTTGGGGTGTGTCTAAATAGGCCACGTGCCTGTTCGCCCTTTGCGTTGATCCAAAGCCGCGCGGCTTGCCCATCGCAGCTGCAGGCGATGAGCCTTTGTTACAGAGTGCACGTGTTTTTCCTGCGGGAAAGTCATACAGGCCCTTGTAAGACTGTTTGTCGTCTAATATCTTAGTTTTGCGGCGCTGCCTTATTGGATGCTACTCGATCCTCCACCGTTTCACCAAGCTCCATGCACCCTACTACCTACGCACACCCCCCTACGTCCTCCGAACTTGTTTCAAGCTCCATGCGCTAGACAGCGTGTTGCCGTGCCGTCATTTTGTACTGGAGACTACGCCTCGTTGCGCATGGAGCCTATGCTTCGCAAGACAACTAGGACGGCGATCCAAAGAGGAAAAGCTGGCTTGCCTTGACGAGAGCGAAGTCCATAACAATGCAGACGTCGACAAAGGTGATGCTGCTTTCCGCGATATTTGTTGCGAGGATGATCTTCATGCACGTAGACCTTGGAGCATGCTGTTTTGCATGCTTCAAATCATCTGTTTCTGCGTCTCTATGAATACGGAGCACCTGCACATCAACTCGCAGCCGTATTACGGAGTCTTCCGTCTCTCCCCGGGAGTCAGGCCTTGTGCCGCTTCTTCGAGCATTCTCCATGGCTTCCAAGGCTGCAGCTGCCTCATTTTTCGCATGATCCAGTGCACTCATCATGCGGAATATCTCAGTCTTTCCTGCACCAGGCACACGAGAGAACACTCCAACACTTGCCCTCAAACGCCGCAAAGCCCACTTGCGCCAAAAGTTTTGAAGTTCGAGCGCAGCCGTCCGCGCTTCGTAAGTAATTAGAGAAGAATCACAAACCAAGTGTAGCGTATAATCCGAGGGAGCGTTACAAGAACGGCTGAGGCAGTGAAGCCTACCAGGAAGGAAGACGAGGACTCCGAGCTGGGGCGCATTTCGAAGCAAGCACTGAACATGGATCAACATCAAAAGCCGTGACGCTTTCTCGAGACACGAGAAGTTAAGCCTGGGCTTTTCAAAGCAGTAGTCATTCCTGCTAGGCATAGTGTCGTATTCGCTCTCCAACCAACTGGCACCTTCTCCCTGGTAAGGCTCCGCTGGATCTTCTGCACTGCCAGTTTGTGGGTAGATCTGCGGTTTGCATGCGTGCAAGAAACTCCGGGGCACGTCTCCCGCCGGCGTAAACGGGCAGCCAGTGTCAGGATCTATTCCCAAGCAGCGCAAGAGAGTAGGACTGGCAGCAAGACTCAAAAGATCCGCGGCTGCAGAGGCCAAAGACGCACTTGCCAGATCACACAGGTCCTCCCAGAAGAGCTCCTCGACGGGGAAATTCGTGCGCCTAGCCACTTCTACACAGTTGGCGTTCACGCGTGCGCTGCCGGATACGTGCCTCCACTGCAGCATGCCGCAAGCGCCACGCAGCTTCATTGAACGCTGCTGATCTTTAAAAACGTTCACCAACTCCCTAGAGCGACGGTTCTTCCAAAGGTGCACAAGCTCGTTAAGGGGTGATGACAGATTCCTCGCTAAACCAATCAGACGCTCGCGCCTCCCTAATTCACAGCGCTGATCATTGAGGCCTTTATTTGGGAGATGGGGAAGCTGGCTTTTCATTAAGGTTCCTCTGATACGCAGCAAAAGGGTCTGGTCGGTCCATGCTGCGTGTTCTGCCTCGAACATGTTCAAACTCTCCCCCGCAAGGAATGTGGCGAAGTCGTGGGCGCTTATGGTGGCAGACATGACAACTATTCGGAAGACAGGTAGCGGCGCTCTAGCGACGGAGGCAGCCGCTGTTACCTTCACAGCAAGACACTTAAGCAGCAACAAAGACATATCACAGTCGACAGTACGCTCGTGAACTTCGTCCACCAGGACGAAATCATACGGAAAGGATGAACGAAAACTGGTGTGCATCATCGATGACACTCCGTCAGAAGAGCACTCCAACCGACACTGCGGCTTCTTCCCAATGATGTGCAAATGTCGTAAGGCCCTAGTGACGTACTTCCGCAGCATCCCCGCAGTCACAAACATCAAACGGGTCGCTTCTGACTTGCACGGTTCTTCATGACCAACGTGGTAGCCAACCGTTTGCCCTGAGAGAATACAACAGCGCGAATGTGTCCTAATGAATGAAAGTCGGTGAAAAATTCAAAACCAATCGTAGACTAGAGTATACATATATATATCTTATTCTTGTCCCATGTTCTCCCCTACGGCCTGCACCAGGTGGAGCCATGATCTGTGCTACTGCCCAAAGGCGAAGCAGCCACGCGATACCAAAGCCCGAATCTTAGTAATTACTTTGCTTTCTTTCTGCCGCTACATTGTTTCTCTACGCCTACCAAGTCGTTCCTCGCCCAGAAGTTGCCTGAGACGCTCTGCAGCCATCTGTGCAGCAATACGCCGAGGCAACGCAATGAGAAGCCTGGCATTAGTGTGCTGCAGCAGCAGAAGCAGCGGCACAATGGTGGTCTTCCCGCACCCCGTAGAGCCTACGAAACATCACAACGTCACAACCAAATCGATCGATTAATAGCTAGGCATACTGATCTTCATGTACAAAAATACGTAAACAACATAGCAGTGGTCCTCAGAGTTATATCATGCAATTGGCTCCTGACAGCGTGGCAAATAAACAGATCCAAATATTTTCACACCCGCAGCGTTTGAAAATCGGTTTTACCAGCTCAGTGGCAGCAAAAGGAGCCATAAGATAAAAACAGGATGAGGAGTTCAGTGAGCTTACCTGTGACAACTGTGACCAGATTTGAGCGGATAACATCTAGTAACTCAGCGCCGATTCTCAGAGTTGGAAGCCCTAGGCTGGACGTGATGGCTGTTTTCACGGATTCACTAAGGCGTAGCGGAGGAAGCTGATCCTCAAAACACCACATTCAAAACACAGATATGAATGATCATTGCGGTACCTTTCATATAAAAATACCTTAAAGCATGCACGGCCACATTCAGGGCAGATTTGGGTGGAAATGATGGGTGTAGCACACCTGCATTCCAAACAGACGCCTAAAGTCAATTTTTGTGTGGTAAGGCACTTGAATCCGTTCAGGAGGGGCCTCGCGCTCCCTCCGCCAGTCGGGCACCCATGGAAAGGGACCAGTGGAACACACGACATTTGGCTGGGGATGTTTAGCAGGAAAAAAATTTGCCGCCTCTCGTGGCAAATCGCCAGGCCCATCCTGTTGCTCTTTCCTCTCTATGTGCTGGTCGTCCTCTTCCGCACTTGCCCTAGGTGACCCCCCCCTCGGGAGCGTTCCCTCTTCCGAGGTGTCTAAGCACTTTGTGCCTAGCATTATCTGCAGCGACACTGACTTCTTTGGCCAAAGGCTACCCGGGCCTGTCTTTGCTGTAGAGAGGCATGGTGCAAGGGCAAGCCGAGAGATGTTCAGGAGGGAATCCTGGTTATTCGGCTCCAATCACACAAAAAATGTGAGGGAGTCACGACCTCGCATACCAATGTTTCCTGTAAGCAATTTAGTCTGTAGTTCCTCTTGAGACCCCCCACATCGATCTTTTTTTGCTTTTTCACGAGAGCTGTTCGCCAGCCGCACACGGGTCCACGAGCATGCATGCCCACGTGAGACGCAACTGGAAAAAACGTATCATGGAAGTCTTCTACCATTTTATGTGGTTTTCTATCACTGTCCTTCTTTATAGATGACTTAGGAGGGGGATAAGCCCTTGTCTACATCAGCAAATACACCAGAACCATTGGCTGTCGGGAGCCAAGGCAGTTCATGGCTGCACACCCGAGGATGCTTCTGTTGAATGTCTTCTCTCCACTTTTGCAAAACAACAAAGTACAAGCCAATGATTGACCTATGAACACGTTCTGTGTCTACTGCTCAGATATTTCTATCATTTGGGATGCAAATTTGCTGCATATTTGAACCTGGCTTATGGGAGTATGGCCTTTTAGGAAACATGTGCAGGGGATTTTATAATTTGAGCTTTGGCCCCCCCAAAATTTGTATGCATCGCGAAATTTATATCCTGTATTGCATGCGCCTACGCGAAACTGAATATGACTGCTTGTCGTAATACTGAAGGGTTTCAACCCCGAAGTTCAACGGCCTCCAAAGGCTGAATTGGGTTGTTATGTGTGCTCTGATGATAAACCATGGCCAGCGGTAAGCCTTTATAGATTCTGTTTTCATTGAGAAGTGGGCTATCCAATCTGTTCAATGACGGCAAACCCACCTGCTTCTTTCAAGAACTTAAGGCCAGCTCCACAGCAGTGAATCCGCTCTACTGCACACAGAAAGAAAAGAAAACCTTTTTGGTCAAGTATCGAGAGTAAAACCTAATTGCGATAAAACCCGGCGAGGTCAGTGCCCTGCTTCGCTCCTTCATGGTGGAACGATACATTTATTGCCTCCTTAGGAACTTGACGTCAAACTGAACGCACACTTAGCAGAAAACTATTGAGTGCCCTCAAAAGAACTCCCGCCTTATCCCTACCCCGCCCTTTATTGCCTTCAGCATAATGGCAGAGGTACAGCTACAGTACGCGCTGCTGCCTTGAGCACTATTTGCTACTAACTGCAGACACCCTCTAGCGCACGCGCATCCACCGATTCGTCTTCTGTATCGAGCTAACAGCACTCTGCAATAGAGAAAATACACTAAAAGGAAAGGCGATTTTCCAGGTTTGATACAGCTACTGCAGTATAAAACTTTTACATGTAGCTTAGCCCACTACAGATCGTCTTTCTTCTCTTCCCGACGGCACATTTGCGTAGCCCAGTACAAGTATTATTATGACTCGGAAATTCGAGTTCCAGCTGGGTATCTGTTTATTGCATTCTAGAAGGCTCTTCGCCACGCTTGAATGTTGCCGGACTCTAGTCGATACTGTGCGGTCCTATCGAACGTCATAAGATGCTGGAGTTGCTGGGAAATTGAGCACGAATCTAGTTTCAGTTTTGCCGTGGGGCGAAAATAAGTAACAATTCATTTAGCAGAAAAGCCATTCCCTGCTATATGAAGGAAGTTAGGATGCACAGTAGACTGTAAACAACTTTCCAGGCATATGCAATACATTGGGCTTCCCGGGCAACATCCGAAAAAATGAGAATAGCAATGCTATAGAAAGTATTTAATGTACAACAGAGGTGTACCTCTCCCACAGATGGCGCTGACGGAGAAAAAACTGTTTGCCACAATCCCGCCAGTGCAATGCGCGCACTTAACATTGAACAGATACAGCGGTCGCCTGTTCCAAACAGAACCAAGAAGGCATTCATGGTATTTAGTCAGCGGCGCCTTGCATGCACAATGGCCTAATTCGAGTTCAGCTGAGTTCTTATGAGCTATACCTTCATTGTCCACCGTGGTACGCGCCTTGCTCTGCCCCCTTCCGTCATTTCTGGATTCCATGTAACCAAACTTGAATTCTCCAGCGTAGACCTCAGGCTTCACTGGCGCAACCTAATAGCTTTGACGCCATGCAGCTATACGGCAAAGCTGTCCTCAGAACGTCAGCATCAGGGCAAAGTTGGGCCCCAACTCCTTCGAGAACCGACATCGCTACAACGATCTGCATCACGCACCATAAAGTATTTGCAATACGTGGAATAAATAAGCCCGGACGCATATCATGGTGCCAATAGCAGTAGATCGCCAACTGTGTGTACAGCTGATCGCGCATAAGAAATGTACCGAAACAAAAGAAGGGTCCAACTCGACAGAGTACTTCTTGGACAGCGCGAGCATGCGACTCATCAGAGAAGTGAACCGGACGTGGCTCATCTGCATCGATTTGCCTTCCTTTCACAAGCAACAGCGCAAACCAGTCATCTTCAAGATATTGGGCGAAGTAAGCGCAGATCATTCTGGACTTCCACAGCGCAATCAAGGGCCACAATATAGGGAAACTGAGCAAATTTATCTCAATTGCTTTAAACGTCTAGAAAATTGCATCCTGGCGTCTTACAAAGCTAACCTCAAAGTGATATTCGTTGATGAGAGCCTCCACCTCGGAGAAAAACCCCTCTTTGTCCTTGCAGGCGTTCTTGCGAGCCCTTTGCAACATCGCTACACCTGTTGACGGTTTCACAAACACCCTCAAGTGGCTGTCCTCGTTCACCAGAGCTGTCATGTAGATCTCGTTATTGTTCACATGCACCTGATCTACTATCAGACCCAACCAGTACCCAATTCGTTCATGCAGTCAATTCCCATACATGATCTGTGAAGACGGACCGATCGTTACGTAGCCAACCAACTAGCTCTCTACGGTAATCAGGGAACTGAGGCTTTGTTTGTTACGCATAGTAGCAAATTACCTTCCCACATTATAATGCACTATAGCTAGTCCGGTGTAGTACGTGAGTAACTGCTGCGCACCTGCGTCTCTGCCGTGCTTCCGTCGAACAGCTTCAAGCAGGGTAACAAAATTGACACGATCAGCTTGCTTCAAGGAGGCGGCCAAACCGCAGTCCAACACAACCAATTCCAGGGGGCCTTTGAAAGACACAGGCATAAGATAATAAGAGCTTCTGCGCTGCAAGCAGCCACAAAAAGTGGAATCTAGGCAGTAGTGGGCTCAGGCAGATGGAGCACGGGCAAGAAGCAAGAGCCTTTTTGCTGAGTGACGCGGCGTTGCTCCAGTGGAAGCGTCACTATTGGCATATCTTCGAAGAAATGCGTGGCCATTATGCACTGGACTGATGAAACAGAAGGGTACACTAACTAACCATCCAAAGATACAGGTTCTGGAGAGACGAGGGTGCGGGGTGCATCAGGAAGCACTGGAAATATGAGCTGCGAGGCAGAACGGATCTTGAAAGTAAAAAATCACGTTTGATGGGGTTGTTGCGCACAGAAAGGATTAATCCATACATAACGTCAACCCCACCCCGTTCAAAAAAAATCTGCCTTAATGTGGAGCGCCTGAGCAGTGATCAAGGTGACGAAGCAAACAGGGTAAGAGCAACGAGACACACAGGTAGAGTGAGCACGGCTGAAAGTGGGAGGGGAACATGGCCACCACGATTCAGGGGCAGAGCTCGATAGATAACGACAGACCATGTGCGAAATTAAGGAAATCGGAAAGATTGTGTTCGCGAAAAACATTGTACCTCTTTGCTGCTACGGGCAAAGCGGCATAAGAGGTTGCCGCTGTGCATGTCGCCATGGAAGAAGTTATCGAGGAAGACCATCTGGAGGAAGGAGTGCAGGCAGATCATGCCAACGCTATTAAAACGCTGAAAGAGACACGGTGCATGCGCATGCCGCATAGGCACTTGAGTCCATTTCCTGAAAAGGCGTTGACCGTACTGCCACATTTGAGTGGGCGCACAGAGCTTGAGACGAAACTTGATGAAGCGATATTACAAAACAAGATGAACCGTGTTGAGTGCCGCTAATAACACTACATGTTGCTCCTTGCTACGACCAATATTCTTCTAGGAACCTCTTAAAGCTTCTGCACACGTACTATTTCATTTCACATGCTTGCAATGCACCACATAAAGTTACTTTGCGTTGCAGCAGAGTAAAACATTATTCACTTGCCTGCGCACCTCAATAATCCTTTTTGCAGCAGAATTCAGAGACCCCCCTGCGTCCTGCGTTCCGCCTCCAGTGGGGGTATTCGATATAAGTGCATCCCACTGAGACTTTGCCATATTGGTTTTAGGCTGCCCTTGCTTGGTACCTTTGAGCTTGACTCTTGTTTTGAGCAGCTCATTCAGGGTGAAACCTGGTTCAAGAGTCATAACGAGCACCTCACTGCTGCTGAGGCTCTCGAAGGGGTAAGGAAAAGTGACTTGACGCCTCATGCCGAGGATCTTTCGGGACAGGGAGCCGATAAAACTGTTGTGCTGCCCCTTTGTCTGAGGATCTACGGCAGGTGTAGCTTCGTGTGTGGGCTCTCTCATCCGTCTGCATTTGTTACGAATCGGTACTACATCGTCTGGAATAGAGAGGGAAGGGAGGCCAAAGCTGTTGCGGAAACGCTTTAAATGATGCTCCTCCAGACCGAAATCCAGCTGCCGCCGCATCGCCGTTGCGAACTCCTCAACACTGCGCAGAAGAACAGCACGGGCCATGCTAAGCTCATTCGGCACACTGACAGGTGTAAGTATCCAACAAAACGCTGGAAAGACATTTTTCCCGCATGCCATCTGCAGTCACCTGTTCTTAATGGCAACAAAATCGAAAGCAGGAAGCCACTGCAACGCCGACGCCAACATGAGCATAATGTAGAGATCTGCAGCAAGGACACAACAATACATCATCAAATGCAAAGTACAGGCGTTCACAAGCTTAAAAAAATTTCGCTCTTTCGAAAAACAACTGTTGGCCCTTCAGTGATATGCCCTACACCCCAACACCAGGAAACACCAACGGTGTTACACAATACCTAGCAGCTTGGTTCAAGCAGTTCCTTCTATACTGGAGTACATCCAAAAGTGCAATCAGCGATGCGTAGGGGGCACACCGAATTCCATTGCTTCTCGCACTCCCGGCCTCATGATTTTCACTGCAACAGCGACTGGGGGTAACTTGCCGCCCTCTTCAGGCTTTGAATCAACAGATTTCAAAGTACTGCCCCCAAGAACGAATGCGTGGTCCAGGAAAAAACGCTTAGACTGGTCACTTGCTCCAGCAGATAAAAGGAGATACGCGCGGTAGACTTGTGCGATGCAGCCGCACCCGATGGGCCTGAAGAAGAGAAAAACAACCTGAAATGCATCCTAGAACGTTGGAGCAAGGCATACGATGCTGGTGCAGCTCTACCACAGTTGTGGCTTGCTGTGGATATCAGCCTCATTGCTTGCAGGAGGAAACCCACGAACAGCCCTCCTACCCCCCGCGGCAGAGTCCAGTGGACTTAAGAGGAATGGAAAGGCACTAGCTTACGTTGGATCAAGCACTAAATGCTCCTCAACATCTTCACCAAATTGTTCCCGGAGGAGAAGAGCAGCTCGGGGGTAGGCAAAGGGCTGTACTGCAGTCTGCAGCCTTCAGACACCCATACGGCAGGCAGCGATATCGCAGCTGTTCAACTTTTTACGGGGGCTGCTGGGTCGTCATTTGAATTCTGACACAATGGAATATCTACGTGGCAAGAGGTATTTTGACTAAGCAAGGACGGTATAAACATACAATTGCCAGCTTGAAATCAATGGCTACATGTATACAGGGAAAACGTCCGTCTTACTTTGCACACCGTGAACAGAGAGACTCATGGAACAGGTCAGGCCGAGTAGCAATCCACTGCAGCAAACTTTCAAGCACAAAAACGCAAGCCTAGTCTGAAGGGAACACAAAACAATGAAGACCACCTTAGGTGACTCACCAACCCAGGCCCTCGACGCCTACTACCCCAGTACGGCTTTCGATTATGAGGAATAACAGGCAAATCAGGGGCAAAGGAAACGAGACTATACAACAGGAGACGTGTACAGCACGCGCCTGCAGAAACTTGACATAAGTAGGCCCTGCAGCGGAAGCTGCCGCAGTCACAGCCGTGAAAATGACTTCTTCCAGTTCGCGCTGAGCAACAGATTCCCAGTGTACGACCTTCTCGCTTTCCAAGCCACAAAAGTGCAGCGCGCTCGAAACGATGGGCAGCAAAAGCAGCCAGAACGCCGCAACTGCTGCGGAGAAGGCCAGCGGTACAACATATAGAAGTCGCTGACAGACGGACGCTGCCATTCCAAAGAAAAATCCAAGCGGACGGAACCAGGACGCTATCCCACCGAGAGAAAATCCTGCTTCGTCCCCTGCCTGCCTGCAATTTGTATTTTTCTCCAAAAGCTCAGGCTCTTTCGTCCACTGCGATGGTGGAACGACACCACAATGCGCAGCCTCTGCTGCTACATGTATCGCTTTCTGTGCGTAAGAAGTGCGCACCGTGGTTTTGGAGGCATGGCCAGCAAATATTTCTTGATTGGTCGAAATATCTCGCGGCTCCGTTGATTCCTTTGCTGCTGCATTCGCGGTTGCATCTCTCTCAATGTTCTGCTCCTGCAGGGCGTCTTCACTTTGCGACAACCCTGCATCAGCTGCTGACGGTATGGTTTTCTTATTCGCATTGCATTCCTTCATCACTGCGAAATTGGCAACCTCGGAAGCATTTCTAGATGCAGCCCACAGGAATAGAAAACGTTGCCAAACGGCCCCCCATAAATAGTGCGCATCCGTATATTCCGATCCAGAATACCCCCCGCATCCTACTAGAAGAAGTTGACTGGTGTATCGGGTCAGTCGCTGCTGGAAGCTCCGAAGCCGTCGTTGCAGAACGGCGATTTCGAACAGTCTGCCACTGGAGCTGTTCGTCTCCCCTGGTTCGTTCTCGTCATTGATGGCAACAGTGTTGTTAGCACCGCTAGAGGTACCCACAAGGCTTTCTGAGTTGCAAGAAAGCAGCTCTCCTCCGCCATCAAAACCAATTGGAGTGTCCTCGTCAATTATCAGGGGAACAAAGCACACAGCGGCAATGGCCAAGGAAAACGCACGTATTCGAAATAGAGGGTGCCGTTCGTCGTGCAAAGGCTGCCGCGACTTAGAAGACTTCGAAAGGCCTAGCCTACTGCGGAAACAGCTTCCGTGTAAGCTTGTGGTGGTTTCCTGCCCGTCACCAGGCTTGGGATGCACATACAGCTGAGCAGAACCCTGCTTTCTTCTACGGAGGCCAGCAGACGGCGGAAAAGTTGCTATACAGTGTCGTTCTTGGAAGCCTGCGCGGCTCGCACTGAATGACGGAGAACGTTCACACTCATAGTTTGAATGAAAAGCACAGTTCAAGGCACTACGGCCAGGCTGCCATGAAAGCAGATGGCTGAACCTCTGACCACCCTCGCGAGGAATCGTCCCACGAGGGCCCCTGTTGAAATACTTGCAGTAAAACTGGCGAAAGCCGAGGTCGCTGCATGCATATGGACTGCCCCAGTGCGTTTTGCAAGGCACTGGATGTGATCCGACTAGGAGGGGTGAAGATCCAATGTTGGGGGCCTGCGAAGAGAGAGACTTAGCTGCGTTGGGAGCCGCGGAGTGGTGTGCGAGGCTTTCTGCCTGAACATCTGTGCGCCGTTCACAGCTGGAATGCAGCTCATGGCCTGGTTCCCTCCTATGAGCAGACAAACAGCCTCGGTTACTGCCGATGCCAACGGTGCTTCTGCTTACAACGGTTCCTCTGATACGAACAGGCCCAGATGAAGCTCGCCGGAGCAAGTCCATTGTGCAGTGCTCTAGGGCGGAGCCATTTGGATATGGAAGGCTGCCGACGAAGGATTCGGATGCCTGAATCCTGTGGTGCTACACTTAGCTGCCTTGCATGCGAGAGCAGCGTGCAACAGCGGGGGCCTGGGGGGACTGTAGATATCTCCGCTAAGACTTCCGAGCACCTCTGGTCATAAGGAAGCAGAATGTTCGCCAGTTTCCCCACCGAATATCCAGTGAGCCGGGACGGGGGCTTTTATCGATGATTTTGTGCGTGGGCACGTCCACCAAAGAAGCTGCTTATAGAAAAGTTGAACCAAATAATGGCAAATCACTCCAGCCGCTGACAAACCGCGGCGCACCTTGATATCTTTAGGAAAGTGCCACCATTTCGACTTTTCCCGCTAAAATCTCCACATCTGAGCGCAGCGCAGCGTCTTCGTCGTGCGGCCGCTTTCAATGGAGGAAAAATCAATAGCAGAATGTACGGAAGGATAGCGTTTCAGAATAATTAATTAGCATGCACTAAGTCATTGCGTGTCTTGCCTCCGTACAGGTTGTGTGGCTCTCTACAGGAACCCGCCACGCAGCGCGCAGAGGGCTTGGCGCTGGGATTATTTGCGCGGTGTGTACTATGGCTTCACTTTTTCTGGACTAGATCTGTATTCAAGCAGAATATCCAGAGATGAACTGTAAAATTTGAGTACTTTTCCTGGAAATGCTGCCCCTTTGAGCCTCATCTGTCACAATGTCAACACGGTCGGCTACCCGTGTATATCCCCGCCAACACACATACTCATGCATAGCTGTCCCATAATATTCACTTTTACACTGGAGCAGGAAAAGGGCCAAATTTTCTCACTTCGTGCCGCACCCTTCCGTGCAATGTTTCCACTCTCTTGCAGGCAACACGCCTGACGTGCACAAAATGGTACACAGTCAGCCTAAAGAGCGAGCCTGCTAACTTCGGCACTTTCGACTACGTTAATTTCTTTCAAGTGATAATTAGATAAACTGAACAATGAGCTTGTTGGATGCTTGGCAAAAAAGGTAGGCTGGATACAAAAAGACGTAATCGTGTATACGTGTGCGCTAGATGTTATGTGTAACCAGCTCTGGGTGATTTGAGTGCTTAGAGTGTGAAGCTACAAGCACCCTAGCTATCCATATCCCGCGTGTCTGGAGTTTCTAGGCGCGAGAATGAGGGTAGAGAACATTTTTTTTGAAGGACACTCAAGAAATTCCTCTCAAGCCTTTTGTGTCGTAAGTTAGGTCTCCCCTAAACGAGACCTTAAATGTAAAGATTCACCTGAAACACTGAATGGTTCGACGCAGCAATTCCCACTCACGTCCACTGGCTGCGGATGCTGTAGCGGGCTGACTCACGCGTAAAAACGTAGTACAGTACTAATACTAGGGAGAGAATTCGCTAATTCATTTGCCTGTTCGTATTTCTTTATTGCTGCGAGGTCCCGTTATCTCGATATACGCTGATACAGTGTTATGTGCATGTGCGCCGGTATTCATAGACCTGAGTAGTATTGCAGGCAAAATGTGCACTGGGAAAAGAAAATTGCCAAGAAACTAGAGAAGTCTTGACCATGGCGAGTAGCGTTTTTCATCAAAAAGAGCCCCAAACTCTCTAGCTAGCAGCAAAACCTGCAACTTCTCTTCCACTAATTACTCAAGTTGAGGTTTCCATCCCCAATATACCAGGAACCCCCCTCTAGTGTGTTCTCGGCGCTCAATAGTCCGAAAACACAGGACTACCGAGAATCCCTTTCATTTGACTTCGTGCTGGTCAGTTGCCTGTTCGGCGAAGTTCGCGTCTAATTCAATGAGTTTTGAAATTTCTCTAGGAAGCTACATTGATCGTTCTGCCGCACCCCCAACTTTAAGAAAAATCGACGGACTAAAAAAGAGCTGTGATTTGCTAGAGGATTGCAAATGATCGTAACTAGCTGGCAGCAATTTTCTTCATCTGATTACTTTATACCGCATCTCGTAGAGCGTGCCTGTCCATCAGGACCAGACTCGAAGCGCACAGCCGACCACCGCTATTCATAAATGCGTCTCTTTCTCTGAAACATTGCATATACATTGTCATGTACTAGTCATTGGTTGTTCACCGAAACACTCTATTGCAAAGGGTGCCTGCAAAGCCCGGACCAGCAGTCAAGGTTTGAATTGGAGAGGAAATCCTCAGTGTCAAGAAGGAATCCGGGAGACCTTGGATGGACGGGTGCACTGTTGAAAAGTACACCAACTAAGCATAAGGAGGAAAATCAAGCCAAGCAATAGGATCTGTGCGACCAGATTATCCAATACACTGCGGAAGTGCGTGGTTGGTGTACTCTGCCTGTCAATCTGCCACGTGGTGGTTGGCAGTGGCCACATAGTGTTCAATATGTATGAGGTTCCTAAAACATGCAGAGTGCACTGACCAGGTTTGTATCCTTATCTGTATTATGTTCCTGAGGCATGCCTGAGTCTTTCGCACATAAGAGGCGAATAATCCAGCGACTTCTTAAGCCGTGACAGCGGTGGAGCTAGGAATAATTGTGCACATTAGCTGAGTCTATTGGAAAGTGATAAAGCTATCCTGACCCCGATCTTTAGCATTCCAAAAAAATAATCCATAGTTACAACAATCCGAACCTTTTTCAGGAGCCAAAGGGCGTTGCACGAGGCCGGGCTTGGGAGCATCGTGAGGCTTTGGTTGCTAACAATCTGAATCTGACAGAGCGAACTCTACCACGCTACGCATCCCAGGCCACCGGCAGGACTCTCAGAGCTCTCTGCACTCTAGGGTGAATCCTAGTATGGCCTGGAACAGCATGATAATATGATTGCACAAACCTACTCCGAAATGAAGTCGAAAGTTGAAAGCACCAGATCCTTCGTGTTGTTTTGAATCACAGCCAGCGTGGCGGTGCTCCATCCTTTTGTCAGCCTGTATGGTGGCAATGATTGCCATTCCAGTGGTGTCAAAAACCAAAGAATTACTTAGTCGCGCTATGATCCGTAAGAATATCACAGAGAAGACGCATTCACGCCCTCATACACGCCCAAACGTATCGGTTTGTACCAAGATCAGTTCTACAATCTGGGAATTTTTTTTAAAAAACTGAAGCAGAGCGAAATATTATTATTACTTCTACTTAGAAATATGTAAATTTATTTCGGAAATGCCACAACGTGGAAGAACAGCTTCTTTTTCTGGCTTGTCTTAGGTCTAGCCACGGTATCACGTCAGATGGTTGCAGGATGGGCAGTGACACACCGATTAAGCAATAGACCGGTAAGACCGTCACAAATGTCAAAATTTGCTTGTAGCAAGAAACAAAGCAACGCATTTCCTGCGCCTCTGGCTAAAAAGGAGGAGACAGGTCAGGACTTCGAACCTCTTGTCGGGCCTCTGCCCACCCAGCCTACTTGCTAGGTTGGGGAAAACTGAAGCCAAACAGTAACTCGCGCCCTTACGTAGCTTCAGGCAGTTTCCAACAGCCCAACTCTTTTTAGTTCAGGTGACTGTGTCGTATATACCGGAAGTGAAAGCCCATGGAAAAGTCAAAGAAGTCGAACCACGAGGCTGAGCCCAGCACAATCAGGCTGCTTGGCGAGCGGGGAAATCGCATCAGGAAAATGGAAAGCCTCCTTGCAGGTTGTGACGCACTGAAGGGGGTTCAAGGACCTAGGCTGCAGTTTGGGTCCACAATGGATCAATTGTACGTTGATACAAGTTCACACTGTTCAGGAATTTCCGATGTTACTTGACTCTGGATGGGAGGTAGATGGGCCATCTGGGGAAACGGCACCGAAGCGGAATCTGCCTATTTATTAGTTAGCGCAGTGCCTAAGAGTCAGATTTGCTGAGAGTGGCAGATCGCGAGCATTGGCAAGGCTAGGGGGCCACATCTGTTTGCGAACCGTAATTGAATCCTAGCAGCAGGGTCCGTGACTTTAAGTTGGACCCGTGCATCATGACATAATCTTTGGTACTCCTTGAGCGACCCAATAAAAAACGTTCCTGCCACCACAGCTGCGCGCTATGTGGTTCATTTTACTGGGAAGCGATAGGAAGAAGCAGCTCGTAGTCTTCTCAACAACACTCCTTTTCCTTGTGGGCATTTGGGGGCGGTACCTCAACGCCAGAGACTTCATGCATGCGGCTGCGCAATGCTGTGAGAGAAGACAGTTCTGATCATACTCATTGTTATTGGCTATGTAAGCGATAATCGATTTAAAAATTCAATAATCTCGCAACTGATAAACAGCAGATATTGGCAAACATCATACGTGAATTCGAGGATGTGCTCAATATTGACGAGATGCCAGCAGGCTGACACCTGCTGATATCCGATGGCACCGCATCGAGCTTATGCATCGGTCCGCTTTAAGCTATATTTTGCCGTATTGGAAGGCCCCTCAGCACTTAGAGAAAATTGAGCGGCAGGTGGATGATATGCTGAAAAAGGCATAGTGCAAGAATCGACCAATGCCTTTGGGGAAATACCAGGTGTCGGTACCCAAAAAGGACATACGGTAGAGCATACGCACTAATTTTGAGCAGCTCAGTAGGAGTACTGTGAAGCAGGAGTTTCGGAGGCCTTATGCTCAGGAGGTAGGTAGCAAAGTACATGGATCAAGAGTAGACTCAGGCGAGGTGACCTCACAGACACCTGTGTCACTCACCCATATGATAGGCACTAAATGGCGTCTACATCGGCACTCGCAAAGTCGAGATACCTCTATTCCGTTAAGAAACCCAAGTTCCCCAGCTGTACTGCAACTCCTGGCTACCGCGAGTCAATCAAGGACTTACCGCGTAATCCTCACCTTGTGCGGCATTACCGGTGGTTTGTGAAGGTACGCAACTGCTTGTTTTTATCTACTTGAGAGTTCCTGCAGGAGTGGAGCCAGACTCGGCAAAAATCGAAATAACCCAGCCATGGCCTTTAGCTTTACGCACCCGTAAAGGCAACGAGAAGTCCCTCAAGCTTGCTTGTTGCCATCAAAAATTCACTCTGAATATGCTGAGACTGTTCATTGATTAACTGATATAATGAATCATACAGAATTGCTTTTTGAACGAAAAATGCTGATGCCACCGATACTCGTGTTGCTTACATGTGGGCATCATTCCTTCCCCACAACCAATGCTAGTGATATGGCACTGGGCGATAATCTGTCCCCAATGGCTATGGGTTCTCTAAAGCATTAATGTAATGGTTGTTGTTCTCCTTATTTTCACCAACATTGAGCAGCGCTGTCCAATGCGGGGAGAAGTAACTAAGTTCAGTGTGACAGGGCATGAAAAAATGCTGGCACATTTTGTACCGCTGTCATTGCGGTCTCCTGACAGACCCTCAGCCTTCAGTGTACCTTGCATAGAGCTTTCTAAACTTTCAGAGCCCTACAGCTGCGCGTTGACTCGTGTTGCTCCTGCAGTACGGCTAAACAGTCGAGGACGGGACGATTCTCAAAGCGGTCGATCACGCGGTCTCACTAAGCCTCAACTGTTCACTGGTGCGCAAAAAAACCGGAATTTGTGTCTGTGAAGATTCAAGGGCTTGTTTAAGCCGCGTTAGCCTTGCTTCGAATACCCATGCATCCACCTTTGTTGCCGAGATCGGGAAGGGCCAAAGGGTGAAGCACGGCCACGTTGAGGATAGCCTCTTGTGGGTCAGATCTCCTCACTTGCTTAACTGACTTCGCTCTGCAATACGATTTTGTGCAAAGCACCGGTTTGTCGGATTAAAGACGGATGCCTACTACATTGGAAATGCGTATACGCTCTTTTTGTTGAGCTGGGTTGCGTTCCGCGGCAGGGGAGTATGCACTGTCATGTCCAGATTGTCAGCAGCCGGAGCCGCACAACTCTCATAATGCCCAGCTTTTTGCAAACCCTCTCGGCTTCTGACGAAACGCTGCATGATATGATCGGGCCTGTCTCCCTGGACTGCAGGAGGTCAAGGATGAGGGGAACACCTACATCGTTGTGGAGGGAGACACCCAGCATATATGCCCATATCATGCCTTGTTTCAATTCTATCATGGTTCGGGAAGCCCCTCACTTACTCTTAGCTCATGTTCTGAAGCTCTACGGATTCCCCAGTAGTATCTTTACGACTAGGGACCCCAAGTGTGCTAGTGTTTTTTGACGTGTCTTCAAGTCCCGCCCCCGTATTGCCCGTGAAAGGAGCATTGCCCACCACCATACGACAGCTGGCGTAATGAACTACCAGCGTAGTTCACGTCTATTGAGGGTGTTGTCCTTAGCTTCTAATCATTTAGCACCAGATTTCGGTCAATGCGTCAAGCCTAGACGCCGTCGTCCTGATGAGCCAGCCTTCGGGATGTCAACTGATTAGATGCAGCAGCACCCCATAAAAATGCGAATCAGGTGCTGCACATTCAAAATTTGCACGCACTAGCAAGTCACAATGTTGTCACGTAGGTGCACGAGGCAGGAACACGGTAGAGGCGAAGTTGTGAGGCAGCGGTTGAGCTTAGGTAAAAGAGAGAAGCCACTAGCACACGAAGTTATGCTCCCCAGCATCATGCTGGTTCTGTAGTATAGGTGGAAAGCTAGGGCCATGCCATGTGGTGCCTGGGTATATCCACAATAGCCTTGTGGAGGATCATGCATTTGCTGCTACGTTCAAGAGGCTGACTACATTGCAGAGTTCCTAGCATGCCTATATTTTTCCTACAGAAGAACAGGGTACACCAACTGCACCCTTCTCCAGAATCTGCAGCTCTATGTGCACAAAACAAGTAATTGCATGGCTAGACCTTCTTTGTTGTGCCCAGTGAATATATACTGCACCAGCTCACTCGTCTACCTGGTGCACCCCCGCATCCCCTGTCTACACTGAGAAGCCCCTCCCTTGTCCGGGCCTGCATCTGGTAGTCCACGGTCAACAGCCACCCGTAGCGGTTGAGACATTTAGAGCACAGCTAATTAGTGCACGCGAATGCCTTGGCAATGCTCAACATACACAGAATTATTGTAAGCTGCGGTCCTGTGGATGTGTCCAGCCTGGAGACTTCTCTCTGATGAATCAATAGGCTCTACGTGGTGTAACAGGGGATCAGACGAGCGCGTTGGCGGCCGTATGAGCAGTATTATTGATTTTTGCCAAGGCTGAAGGCAGCGCAGAGCTAGCAATGTTGGCGTTCTAGAGATTTTCTAAAGTCGCCTGAATTTTAAGCCGATCGCGCCGCGTGGCAAGTGTCCTGTGGAGAAGGAGGCTTCAAAGGGAGTTGTATAGTTGCTAGGACTATTAAGCGCCGAGAACACATAGGAAAAGTGTCTCAGTGATAAGGAGTAGGGATCGCCACCTCAGTGGCTGCTGGAGGAGCAGTTGCGATCATAGCCGCCTGTGAGAGAAACTGAGGTTCTTGTTAGCAGCGATGGCCTTCATGGAAAGTATTGCTAGCATCACTTGATAATTGTTGTTTCCCAGCGCATTTTCTGCCTGAAGGAGTTATTCTTGTCTGTAGTTATTGCTTTAAACGTTCCCGGGTGTGATAGTTGTTTTTTTTCTAGATTTGAGTTTATACGCAAGCAGTATGAACAAGGCTGTCCATCCATTCTACTTTACGCAGCTTTGGGGGCGATTAAAATGTCTGTTCTGCATGCAACGGTAGTGTTTGCACGTAGGGTTTGGTTCATGTGAAGCCGAGGCAGTGCTCAACTAGAGTATAATTTGACTATTTGTCTTCTATTTTCTCGCATTAGGAGGCGCACGAAATTTAATATGGGCCACCGGTCATAACTGTATGGTGTATGCGTCGTTCTGCCTCTCAATTTATTTAAACTAGTTGGTGTTCTGCTTTTCTTACGAGTCTGTCTGCGACGGGAGTGGCTATAGGGCAGGAACGTGCTGTCTTATATCCAGTTCGTGTGGAAGTATAGGCACGGGGTAGAAAGACGTGTGTTTGAAGTAGAGGCGAGGGGAAGATTCAGTGAGGTAAGCTAAGAAAACCCTTTTAGTGCACTAGTTATGTTTACCTATGAATTGGTACAAGGCTAAGTCACTGTGTTGTGTACTTGTACGCCCTATATATTGGAGGGAAATACGAGATGACAAAAGGAGAGACAATACTGCACGCGTTTGCGTTAGACGCTATTTCAAGTTGCCGTTCGCGCACCCTGGTCTTACCTCCCGGCTCTAGCCGGAAATCCTGAGGAAGCGAGCGAGTAAAGCTTATATGGAGCATTTATATGGCGTTCATTCGAGTTTACCTCGAAACGCTTGAAGCAAGTGCCTTCCCTATGGAGACAGATGAAACGGTTCAGGATGCACAGTACACACCCGCCATTGGGCATTGTTAAACCGAGCAAACAGTTCTCCCTGATATTTAAGAAAAAACGACAGTCACATAAGCTAAGCAACCTTTATAAAATCCTTGGTTACACATCTATTGTAGTAGAAAATTCTCGGGAGGAGCCTTGTTCAGAGCACGGATAGAAGACCCTGACTGGCTCAAACGCAAGCAGTTAATCTGACAGAACAGAACGCATATGACAAGCACCAAGACAGCATAGAAAAAACGGTATTGATACGTATATCACCAATAGGGCATGGAACATCCCAAGCACTGCAGCCGACCGCGGTCTTCCATGCCTCGTAGATCAGCTCGCCGATCCACGGGTGCGCTATTGATGTTTTACGGGTAGAAAGTCCCTCTACGTATGATAGCCCAGGAATAATACACGTCTCCTAAAAAATCGGTTGTTAGCTAGCCGGGCTATTGACGGTACGGTGCAATCAAGCACACAAGGAATACCAGATTGTGTTAATAGTGCGACCGACCCAACACGGCGGAGAGGGCATCCCTCCTAGTTCGGAATCAATCCACATAGCAGTTTCCACAAGCATTGAGGAAATCGAACTACAGCTTTTGTTTCCACTGCTAAGCACTGCTTTTATTGGGTATTACCAAGGAAAGCTCGTCATTGCCGTCAGCAGCGCTACACCCGAAAACCCGCTTTAGCATGTTATTCAGGGTGTCTTGGAATTTCCGTTGGCATTAATTGTGTGGTTTAGGCCTTCTGAGCGTCACCAGGCCATCACCGGCAATTCTGCTCCATCGAATACTCGGCGCTGGCTGTGCCGTTGGTCAGCTTGCAGGGCGTAAGCATCCTGACCCTTCTCCGAATTGACACCAGGGGCATCAGCGCCAACGCCACAAAGTTTTAGCAGTTTGATCACTTAACTTCTCATGCGGATTTTGTTTAGCTTTACTGGGCACGACCTGTACCCTTGAGACAAACGAAGGCCCAAATGACTCAGTCGTGCTCCAGTTGTTTGCGCGCATACCGGCACGTGGTGGTGGCCCTAAGGGGCGGCTGTGTGGGGGCCAGTGGTGTTTATAGCCAAAATCGCAACAGCAGATCAGCATCTGCCGGCCTCCTCTCCGCAACCAACTCGCCCTTCGGCTGCCGAAGCTTCCCTCACAACCCCCCCTCCATCAATTGGATTGATGGGCCCCATCTCCATGGTTCGAATTCCTACAGCCCTTTTATTGGGGCTTGCGCCGTCATGGCTGCAGCGGGTCTTGCGTCGGCCCTGATGTTTCGGGACAAATCTGCTGCACAGTGCTGTGGCATCGTTGGCTACATTGGCACAGGTAATGTGGAGCCCGTGCTGATGGAGGGAATTGAGACCCTTCAAAACAGGGGATACGATAGCTGCGGCATGACGACCATTGACAACGAGGGGCAGCTTATCACAACGAAGTTCGCCAGCAGAGGCTCAACTAGCGACTGCATCCAGCTGCTGAAAACTGAGGCTCCCGCCGTTCACGGGGGGCACCATATTGGAATAGCCCACACGCGCTGGGCAACGCATGGGGGGAAGACAGATACAAATGCGCATCCTCACATGGATTGGAAGAAGCGGATTTCACTTGTGCACAACGGAACAATAGACAACTTCGCTCAGCTTAAAAAGGACCTGATTTCGAAAGGCTGTGAATTTCTGACACAGACAGATACGGAGGTGATTGCCAACCTTATTGGCCACCATCTGGATGAAGGACTCTGCTTCGAAGACGCCGTGGCGGAGAGCGTCTCGCAGCTACAGGGCACATGGGGCCTCTGCGTGATTCACAAGGACTATCCAGACCGCATTGTGCTCGCGCGCAACGGATCCCCTCTTCTTGTTGGCAGCAGCGATGGGCAAGTATTCATAGCGTCCGAGCCGGCAGCCTTGGCGAGGCATACCAGTCAGTACCTGATGCTGCAGGACGGGGAAATTGCAATCGTGACGAGCAGGGGCATCGACCAACTGCTGGAATCTCGAGATGTGCACCGGATTTCAACGGAGACAGTGGAGATATCTCCAGACCCTTTTCCTCACTGGACTCTTAAGGAGATATATGAGCAGCCACAGAGTCTGGCCCGCGCCTTGAACTATGGAGGGAGGATAATGGCGCATGGAAACCGCGTGAAGCTGGGGGGCTTGGATCAAAACACGGACTTACTTGCAATTAAGAACCTGTTGCTTGCAGGGTGTGGCACATCCCTCTATGCGGGGATGTACGGGGAACAGTTGATGCAGTGGCTGGCATGTTTCGATCAAGTGCGCGCAGTGGATGCCACTGAGCTGGAGCAGCACTCTCTTCCCAAGCACGACGCCGGCATTCTTCTACTTTCACAATCCGGGGAGACACTAGATACCATCCGAGCTTGCCAGGTCGCCGACGAACACGGTGTGAGAAAGTTCTCCATCGTTAACTCTGTCGGCTCCCTCCTTGCCCGCATGACGTCTTGTGGAGTGTACCTAAACGCGGGAAGGGAAGTCGCCGTGGCATCTACAAAAGCTTTCACCTCGCAGGTGAGCAACCTCCGTGCCTTTTCACACATGTTTGCAAATGCACACACGCCTCATTCCTGAAGACTCGCACAGGCATGAGCCTTTTGAAAGCCTTTGTTCTAGTATGCAAGCTTGGCTGCATAACAGGGCGGGAATGTACGGACAAGCAGATCAATCTCCGAATTGCTAGTGGTCTGCTGGAGTGCCCCAGCAGCAAGTGTAAACCTGCTCTATAGCTCTCTTCTCCGTCTAGTAGCTCCTCCTTTTTGAACAATCAGAAAATTAACATTGGACTAGTTTCTCCTTCTGTGTGTCAGGTAACAGTCCTCGCCTTGGTCTCCAGTTGGTTCTGGCAGAACCTCCGGAGTGAGGAGTACCCGGACCGGTGCAATGCGCTCCTAGACGCCCTGCACCGTTTGCCAGTCTACGCCGGCATGACTCTTAATTGCCACAGCACATGCAAGCGGATCGCTGAAAAGCTGAAAGATGCACAGACTTTGTTTGTGCTCGGCAAAGGTTTTGGCTACCCCGTTGCGCTCGAGGGAGCTTTGAAGATAAAAGAGATATCCTACATTCACGCTGAAGGATTTGCAGGGGGAGCGCTGAAGCACGGTCCGTTTGCTCTTATAGATGACCAGAAACGTACACCGGTCATAATGATTGTCTTGGCGGACCAGCATGCTGCGTTGATGATAAATGCAGCGCAGCAAGTGAAAGCGAGAGGGGCATATCTCGTCTGCATTACGGATATTCCCGAGCTTGTACAAGACGTAGCAGATGACTACATTGTTGTTCCAAGCAATGGACCGCTTACGGCGCTGCTTTCAGCTATCCCCCTCCAGCTTCTGGCATACGAACTCTCTGTGGGCAAGTCTATCAACCCCGACAAACCCAGGGGGCTTGCGAAGACAGTAACAGTCAGCTAGAGGGGACGAAACACGGTGCGGCTATTTCAATCGAAGCAGCGCATCGCCTTGAGCCTTCGCCTATGCATTTTGTACGGGTCAATGAATAATCCTGCCGTATTGAAGGGTCCAAGCACTCACTGCGTACGCCGTGAATTAGAAATGTGGGTTTAAATCAAGTGTTTGTGCCGTGGAGTCCAAGACTAAAGTAATGTGATTCGTTGTATGAACCAAGCGCTTAAAGCCTCTGAGCAGAAGGCGCGTTGAGAGCAAATAATCAAATAAGATGTATAGAGGGCCTGGAAAGCGCTTTTTTGAAACTGTTTAGCATGCCAAGCCAGCCACTAATATATCCATTAGCGCAATTAATCAAGGCGGAGGCACACGCTGTGCGGACGGCTGCCCCACGTGTAACCTATTTTTTACTGTCCAGGCTGAGCATGGTTGAGGTTGCAGTGCTTCACAGTAGGAGCTTTTCGAAGTACTGTTATTCAAGCAATAATCCCACATTCGTGCAACAAGGCGCTTACACAGCTCGCTTCTATGGATGCGCAGCCTTGCCACGATAGTACTCCCCCGTCCCACAACCCGACCATTTACCAATTCTAGCAGTTTACATCTCTTTATGATTAATCAACAAGCAAGAGTAGTGAGTGGAAGTTGTGTTTAAAATGTCGGAAGATTTGGACATCTTTAAACTCAGAACCGAGGACGGCCAAATGCTGTCCAGACTGCGGTGCCATGGACAAACATAGAAGCTGTCTTATTATTGAGAGCTCATATTATAATATTAGAACAGGCTCCGAATGATACCATTTATTAAATACGATGGATTCTTCATCGGCACACGACAATACGAAGAAAGGCCCACTAGTCTGAACACGCAATGCGTAGTGGCTTAAGCGACTGTTGCTCAAATGGTGCTCCGCTGTCTTACATCACTTTCGGAGAGAACAAACTTATAATTTAATGCATTGCCGTCTTGATTCATGTAGTTCGTTCTCCTGGGGGCTGAGAAATGCCTGCGTCACCACAAGGCGCCGCTCTGGTCAGGTGATGCTCGGACCGGATTGAAATGCCTTCATTGTCTGCATTGCACTTTTGCCAACGACAAAATACTAGGCATCATTTTTATATGCCACAGGAAGCCATCTTCTATGTTCTCTGTTACTGGATGGAGCTTTTGGTCACTGATCACCGATTAGTTCGCTTCGGGTGTATGCACGCTAAATGTACTAACGCATTGCGCGATGGCGGCTTCAAGGACCCACTTATCCACAGGAGAACACTATACAGGCGTAACACCACTGAAAAGAGAGGCTGGAAGCGTTGTTGTTGGCCCCATCCTGAACGCCGCGAAGCTCAAGGCACTCTTGCTGGCGGACGGGAGCACTTCACGAAAATGCAAGGCCTTGGACCTTTCCCACAACAACATCCGTAAGGTAAACAATGTTCCACATTTCAAACCTTTACACTCATCCTGCGACCAACCAGTTGTGCAGGTGAACTGAAGCGTGCTTTACTGCACAATGCAGGAAAATCGCGTTGCTGCTCAGCATTGGGCTCCTGATCCACTTCCATGCTTTAGCTGACCCCCTAGCTTAATGAAACCCGCAAAAGTGGAAGTTTCCTCCCTAGGGAGTAATCTTGTGGTGTAACCGGATGCATGCATTGCTGACACTGCCGGTCTCACAGACGTATATGCGAGGCCCCTCAAATTGAAAGAGGCGCAAGTGAAGCTCTAAAATGCATGGATGACTGGTTTGCACGCATCTAGTCTCGAATCAGCAGCTGCACTGGCATTGTACTTTGGATATGTGCAGATAGAGCTCTCCTTAGGGGAGGTTGCAGCTTTGGATTTCGAAGGTCTACGGGAGCTCAACGTACACGGCAACATGCTGGTCTGTCTGGATGGGCATACGTTGCCTTTTCCTCATCTTCAGAATCTGTTTGCCAGCAACTGCCGCATTAGGGATATCGTGAACTTTGGCTCGCATTTCTGTCTTCGTCAACTCGACCTCAGTGCCAACCAAATCACAAATATTATGTAAGTGACAGAGCATTTAGCATACAAACCAGCGTAGGAGGACCAGGGAGAGCTAGGCATGAGGTCTAAAATCTATAATTACAAAATTAAATGGAATCTGTAAACATATGTCCCCAGGTGCACATACAGGAGCAGTGAAACAGCTGTGAGCTTCGAGGTTAGACGTTTCTGTTGGCTGCAGGGGCCTGGCCAATACGCCTTTGCGATTCACACTGCAAGCACTTAACTTGGCTAACAACCAAATCAGGTATGTTTTGCCTTCTCCCTTTCACGTCTAGAATTGTGCTCCTGGGTGCAGTGTAATCGATGCCACGATCTATTTAGGGTCTAGCCCTTATCACGGCGAAATCTTTCCTTCCATGCATCGCCAACGAGCGGCGCTGCCGTGTTTTTGTATACTTGCCTGTCCGCCGCTCTCAGAAGTTCGTGCCAATGTGTCTGCCTCTTGGCTTGCCTTTTCCGAATATTGTATAGGGATTTTAAGGGCCTAGCGCCGCTGACTACTTTTGAGTCTCTCGAGGCTTTGGATTTGCGGGGAAATCCGCTTTCCGACTTTGGAGTTGTTGTGGGTTATAGTCCACTTTGAGGATTTCCTTAGAGTCAGAAGAATAAGGGTTATTTGATAGAGCATCGGCGTTTTACATCAGGTTGCCAGCTTGCAGTTGTGCTGATGTCACGAGCCATCGTGCGGCTGTTTCCCTTTTCCGCTACAGGCTGAAGGATTTGCATTACTGTGTTGTGTCACTCTCCGGAAGCTCAACGGCCGAACCATTTCAGCCGAGGTTCGCGACGCGGTGGACACTTGGGCCCTTGAAGACTCATGCGGTAGAGCAACTACGGCAACTGTTCAGGCCTTTCAAGAGGCTATGATGCATCCTGAAGGTTAGTACAAGTGACACGCCAAATAGAGGGACGAACGGAAGACAGGAGGGGCCATGACAGACCGCTACTCATTTTCTTTCTGCTTTTGGGTGTAGGTCCTGCACTCTTTGCCTTTGGAAATCGGTCGCGAAGTTTTGGACGCGTAAGTAACCCCAATAAGTGTGAAGACGGAACAGGCGACAGGAAACACAACAGTGCATCCACTACCCTTGTCTCAGCTAGCGGCAGCGTCGTTGGTTTAGGCTTAGAAACACGCGTGTCATCGAGCAGCAAGAGCCATGATGCACCCGTTCAGGGAGCGTGTGTATCATCCCGTTTGCCTTATGCGGGGAGCGAAAGCTCACGTGTTGCTGTCACACAAAACCCGTCGAGAGATAATCAAGCCGCAGAGGAGCTACCGCTTCGGGTGCAAAATAGTGAAGCCTCCACGTCTTCATTCCCGCAAACGCCAGTAACAGCAGCAAGCGAGGCGTGCAGACGCACAGAAGATGCTGAAGAGGAGTGCGAACGCTGTTATTCAAGAGCTCCCAAGGAACAGGGGTATGGACAGTCAGGCATAGAGGCGCGGGCGGAGGAAGACGGGTTTGACGAGGTTACAAGTAGCCCCTTAGCTGAGTATCAAGTGCAGAATTCTGTCCTGTCGCACAGTGCGCGGAAACTGAGACACTCTAGGGGTCACGAAGCAGAGGGCGCCCGCGCTTCCTGTAAGCTTTGTCACTGTACTGTTCTCCCCTATCGACAGTACTACCACCGTACGCGGCAGCAGGGGGGCTATAAAACACGAGCCACCAACACATGGGGCCCAGCACACCGCTATGGAGGGCCCCAGGGATGCATCCGCTGTTGCACCGGCACGCAAACCCCCGCGGGGTGGATGCATCCGTTGGAACTACAGAGTAGCACTTCCTCTATGAGCGGTGCCTCACAGGCTAGCTCAGATTCGGGGCATACTGCAGACTTAGAAACCGAACACTCGAGGACAGCTTCTGTGCCCCTAGGTGAGAGAGAGGCCCAGTCAGCACTCCCAGAGGACGAAGGCAGAGCGCGAACCACTTGCTCTGAACAAGGGGAAGGCGCAGCTCACCACTGGACCGGAACAGAAGGGATGCCGGAGGAGACTTCTCCAATAGAGCCTACAGAGGAAGGGACCATAGGAAGGGCGAGCGCAGGACAGGAGGATAGTTCGGGGAATGGAGACGACGGTCCCAAGAGAAGTGAGGATGCAGAACAAACAGAAGGGGCCTAGACTGAATAAGGGAGATGGAAGATAGGGGAACATCTGATTTAAGCGGCTGGTTGCTAATGAGGTGGTTGAGACAACCCCAACAAAGTGGTCAATGAGGGTTTAAGTCACGCCATTCTTTTTTGGCCCATACAATGTTTAGAAAGACAGTCCGAATGTATTTATAACGCTTGATTTAAGGGCCTCGTAGGACTATACAAAGCTCCAGACTTAATGCAAGCTTCATAAGAAGTTATCGTTTTTTTCTCAAAGTGCCTCCTTATTCCCCAGACCCCGCCTCACAAGACTCTTACATGGGGGAATAGGGCTAGCGAGGAGTGGGCGTAGCTGCATTGTCTAAGAACTCTTAGGATTCACAGCCATTTGCACGTGGCATCTAACTCACACAGGCAGTAAGTGGCGTATCCTGCGTCGAGGCACAGCACCAGACATAATATAGTACATTGAGACCAGCGGGTCAAGCATTGCTAGTTTTTTAGTTAAATATCAACAGTATGATCAAAAGGTTCAAAATGATGCATGTCGCGCAACAGCAATAGTACGATGCCCTCAATCTAGTGTACACAGCACTTCGTTTGCGGTAACGTCATTTTGGACCTGGAATGGCAACAAGAAAACGATCTTGAAGTAATGAGGGTGATAATTCATGGTGGATCTTTTCGAATGAACATTGAGTAGACGTGGCGGTAGGCAGCGCTCCGAATACGGCCCATAGAGGGAGACCACTGGACGACCTGGGTGTCGAGATCAGTAGGGGATAGTGGCCCCCGATTAATAAATTGTGAAATAAGAAAACACTCAGTAAAGGAGAAGACGTGCTGATGCAATGTACCATAAAATGAAGGGAAGGAAGAGACTCTGCACAGGCCCATTGCCCATTGCCGCGAGTTGTTGCTCAGCATGCCGGGGGCTTGTGCTCTACCTCTACCCTTCTCCTTGCCTTTTTCGAACATAATGATGATTTCAAAAGCTGAATCAAACCAAGCTTCAATACAAAAGTACACGTATTCCGGTCCATGGGTTCTTATAACGAGATTCCATCGGTTTTTTGTTGTCTCATGCCGGACTCAACGTGCCAGATGATCTGGGGCCAGCCCTCGGCGGCTAAAGCCGAGTTTGCTTTCACTTCTTTTACGGAGACGCTCTGCTGAATCCAAATACAGCCAAAATGAAATATGTGTCTGGGTTATTCGTTCTATCCGTTGCTGTTACTGCCCCATGCCTGTCTTCCAAAGCTCTACAATTTGTGGAGAGGGGACACCCAAATACTCTAGGGGCAAAAGGTGACTCTTTCATTGAAAACGCAGCTCATTTACTCTCTGATAATGAAAATGCTGACAGTGACGGCGCGTTTCGCCATGATTCTCACAAAAAATCCAACCTTTCACATCTGAGAGGCCAGAATACAGCCCTCATGTGGGCCAGGCCCCCTCCAATTAAAACAGGTAGTATTTCCTTCTCTCAACAACAATCCGACTCGGAAGCTTCCCAGTCTAGAGAGGCGGAAGAAAGCTCTGCAGAATCAAGCGAGGAGAGCCACGGGGAAAAGTCGAATGCGGAGGCGACTTCTGCTGGTCCAGAGGAGGATAGAAGTCAAGGGGAAAAGCACATTGGCGGACGACTTAAGCCATCGGACAAAGAAGTGGACAAAGAAAAGCAGGCTGATAGTGCCGAAAGCCATTCTGGCTCTGGCGTAGAGGAAAGTAAAAGTGAAAAGCGCGGAGAGCTTACACTCCATCAAGGCGAGAACCAGATGAACCACGATAAAGAATCAGATGCGAAGGATATAAATAGAGTAAAACAAGAAGAAGCTGGCTCTCCGAAGGAAGAATCAACTCAAGAAAATAACCCTCAACACACCCCTGACGACGAAAAGCCCAAAATGAGCCACGATGATCATGAACCAGCAAGCCACACTGACAACAGCAGTCAAAGTGAACCTGAAATTCAAACTCAACACGATCTAAGTGGTGGAGAGAGCCCAGAAGCCAGGTTCGATTCTCTTATTGATAGGATGCGCCTGTTGCTGAAGGCATCAAAAGGCAAGGAGATCATAGGCCAGCTGGCGAACATACTCGAACTACACGGTGAGCGGCATTCATTTTCTCAGACAGCATTAAACTCGAACAAGTAAACATGACGCTCCGTTTTACAAGAGCGAACACATGTGTCAAAGCATCTAGTACTTATGCATAGCTATACAGTGTGCTGATGTGTGCCGAATGAAACCCACATCATATTTTGCAGCAGCTGCTGCTTACCATCATACCCTGGTTTTGGTAAATGAAAGAGCTTTACCATATGATCTGCCTTTTTACGTCGCACGACGTCTTTGCGGAGTATTTACTCTGCAGTGTGTTGTTTGTAGTCATAAGTTCTGCATGCCTGGCTTGCACTACTAAACATATCGATATTCTGTTACTGCGTTGCCTTCTGTATTTTAGAGAAAACAGCAGAAGCACAAAAACAGCTAAAAGAAGAGGTAGAAAAAACGGAGAGCCAAGATGGAAGTGCGAAAGAAGAAAGCAAGCCGAACCTCGACGTTCAGCAGGTTAGAAGTTTGTTGCATTCTATGGATGCATCTGCATCAATTACAGAACCGTTGATAAAAACCAAAGAAAAGTGCACATTCATCCCCTTTCCCCCAGCGCTAGTTGACGTGTTTTTGCAAATCCTATGTGAACGATCCCAGTATCTATCCAAGTGCAGCTGAGCACAGCATTTGTTGCTTCAGCAAGCATTTCCTCTCTGACGCTTGGCTGATTTTGCGATGTATACTTTTCCGCTTCGCTGCCCTTGTGGTGCACAGGATTTGCTGCTTAGCCAGCAGCTGAGCAACATGTGGGCACTGCCTTTCTATGAGGATGAGAAAAGGGCTGTCTGTCTTTCCGGCTTTGAGAAGCTTACCCATGAAGTGAGATGCTTCGTTGGTCCACTTTATTATAGCATGCTGGAAACTCCAGGTTTCGCCTTGACTTGCACTTCTGAGCACAGCATATGAATTTCGTAATATTTATTCATGACGTGATTGATCTAAATTTACAAAAATGCCTCTTTTACGTTTAGGCAACTATCGAGTGCTCTGATTCCGAGTGTTTCAAGTTGGAAACTCAGTCAGATCAGTGCCCCTACATGTCAATTGTCTCTATAATGCGCAAAGAAGATTTAGACAGAGTCAAAGGACTCCCCGAAGCTGCAGAGAAGCATTCTGCTCATGGAACAAAAGATCACATGTTGCTGGGATTCGACGGAGAGTGCAAGAATTCGGAAAACCTAGGAAAAGAAATCTTGAATATGCTTCAAGTAAGTGTCTCTTTGTAAACCTTTCGCAGCCACCCTAGCAAGCAAATGTGAACTGCTTTATGAAAGACTGGAAAAACAATGTTTTCGGTGCCATTTATATCGCCACGTATGATTTTGTATGGCCAAAGATGTTCTACTCATTTCGTCAATTATCTGCAAGCCCATGCTGGTTCTCTTTGTTTGGCTCATTTCAGCGGCCTAAAAGCTTGGCTGAAAAACGCACACTGGAACAGTTTAACGGTACTGGAGGGACAGTGCCGCTTCAACAACACCATTTAGATTTGATTTGCGACACAGAGGATAAAGCGGAGTGTAAGCAGCAGAGTGGGAGTACTATGAATCCATAAAGCCTCGCATATCTAAGGCAATCAAACGCATCGCTAGTAGAGTGTGATCAGCAGTACTACAGCCCTACATTTTTCCATGTATTTGTGCAAACCTGTGGTGTTTGTTATGCTTTCTGCAGATCCTGCATGTAAAACCGTATTCGAGGCCCTTCAGCACTTTAAAACACCAGAACCAAGGGTACACTAAACTGCCTAAAATTAATGCCCCTCTGGAGACCAAAGTTGCATGTGACTCAATTGATTATACTAGTGGCAGGTAGAGTCTGGCATATTGACGCCGTATCGTTACACTCGTATGAGAAGTGAACGAAACCAAATATACTGGTGTATGAGCAACTGAATAGTTGGTGTATGAATCTCGTCTTTGTTTTTTCTATGATTTGCCACTCTTGTAGGCTTTACCGGAGCTTCTGGTTCTGACTGATATAAGGGACTTAAAAAACACCCTCGGATTGTACAGAATCAGTTTTCTCTTTGAAGGACTGGTACAGTTTACCTCGCCGGATGGATCTAAAATTGACGCCTCAAAGCACAAATTACCTCTAAAAGAGGCAAAATTCGTGTACGAGCACCGGCATCAAAACATTGCATCTACCGTGATGCTAAAGGGTGACTAGGAACACTCAGGAAGGCGGGGAGGTTTAACACAAGGTGCTGAAAGCATATCAAGCTTAGAGGCTAATTCGGCAGTAGATTCGAGCGAGCTTTGCTGGGCTTACACTATTCCATGATATAAAAACTTTAAAAAGGCACATGTAACAGAACTACGGCTGGATGACCGCCAGGATGGCTTTCAGCATTCGAGTGTACATTGTTTTGCAGGCTGCTCATGTAGTGTAGCTCAGCTGCAACACCTCTTTGTAGCTCTAGTGCAATCAACGTAGCTGTTTTTTTGTTTTTGCTTCTCACATCTAACCTTAAGACTGGTGCATCTGGCAGTCTGAAGATACCACTGCTCCTAATCAAAGCGAAGCGCTAAGCTAGCGGGTTGATTCTTCTTTGCAGTAAAATCAATACCGTAAATTTGTAGCATTACTTGCGCTCTAGCTAAGGTGGATGCGGAAGGGTTTATACTATGTACAGCAGACCCTGAATGTTCCCAGTGCAGCAGCAAATCTACCGTCAGCAATATTCATTTTGTAGGAAGCTGAATCTTTAATCCTTAGGTTTTCGGCTCTACAGGGCAATCTACAGATACCTATATATCAGGAATACTATACTACTGCCTAAATTATGTATACCAAAAAATGTACTTCTGAAAAGTCCAGACCAAATCGTTCTACCTGAAATGCATGTACCTCAGTCAGGCAGCGCCCCTAGTAAGGAACTAGCAAAACATACATTCAAATCCTATGATTCGATAGCTTATCAGTGTCTGCGGCGTGGCCTGGTCTACTGCACGACGCATTACACCTTCTGGCTTATATATGACTGCACTAGCTGCACGATATGAAAGGTCGGCCTAAATGACCACTTCGAGCTTGAATACTATATTGGGAAACACTTCCTGTAAGCAACCATCCTCCCCCGCATGCAAGTTAACAGCATGCATGCGCATAAAACTGTCCGTCAGGGTAACATGAGGGGGCAAAAGATAGATTTGAAGTAGGTATACTCTCAGGCTACGGCAGTCATGCCGGGCTATGTGTACGCATGTACAGCTTGTATTGGTTGACTTTTGCCTAGATATGACGCACCCCCACACTAATTATCAAACTTAACCATTTTGACAAAGTACCTTAGGAGCCTCCGCGGCTCAATGCTCTCAACTGTAGGGGCACTATGGAAGCCTTCAGGGGAAACGCAAACAACGTATACAAACACTATTCTTTAACAAACCTGTTAAGCACTGCTGTTCGCTGTCGCAACGCCGAGCCAGAACCCCCATGGCACACTCACTTTGTTGCTCGCGTGGCTATTCTCCAGGCTGTTTCAGCATGCAAATGCGTATTCGTTCTAAAGACAACAGACGGCCTGCAATAATTTACTACCATGACGATGTTTTATAGGCCTGTGTTAGTGCCCAGAGTACAAAAACGCCCTCATTGGCAAGCTTCCAACTACCTAGCTTGCTTGTAGCCACTCACGCACATGCAGGCACGCACACTTGGTCGAGCAAAATCCTTTCTCATTTTGCCCCATGGGCTCTTCAATTAGACAGGTTTCTATTACTTACTTCGAACAGCGAGCCGATCAGGGTTCCATTTGACGTATTGACTTCCCCTCAACCAGGTGTGCATAGGCGTAAACTGCTTGCTGAGCAAAGGAACTATGGCAATATCCTGAGAACAAATCTTATCTAAGATTATAATGCAGTACAGCTCGTGGCTCACGCTTGAAGGAAGTCTCAATTAGAAGCCAACATGCAAGTGTGCAAACACCCTCGATGCTAGGACTTGTCTGAGGAGTAGGGCGAGCCGAAAGTACATCCGTTGTAATCAAGAAATGGAAGAAGGTGAAGGCCGGATCACACTACAGTGAGTACTACGCGGAGCGTAGGATTAATTAGAATCTATGGAAGGTCCTGGTCTTTACTGCACAGTCGTTTCAATCAGATACTGCAAAAGGCACATGGGAATGACCCCATCACACCTGTGTGACCAATTATCACTTTGGTCGTGCCACGCACTTTTTTAAAAGAAGCACTTATCTGTTGTTGCTTGTAAACAGAAAAGCCAACTTTATGAGGGCGTATAGTTGAGCATCGACCTACTACAAGGAAGCTTGACGCCCAGAGAAGCAGTCAGCATGGATTGAGAAGGGATCAATTTGCCCTCTTTGAAGTGCTGCTTTCGTCGCTTGCTGTATCGGACTTAACGTCAACTAGGCACTTTGTACTAAAATAACTGGTTGTATTTAACTAATAATTAGCTTAAACTTCTCTACTTGCTTAGTTTGTTTGTGTACCATATTTATTGCAGGGCTACGTTAGCTCGATGCAAAAAGGCGGAACGATAAGTATGTGTGCGCTATTTGTTATCTACAGCTAGTCATGAATGCTCTGGAGTGCTTAGAGGGTGGAGCTGTGCAAACCCTAGCTGCTGTTCTCCCCTTATGTGGGGAACTCTGGAAGATGCGCGCAAGGAATTCCAGGAGCACTTAAGGAGTACTAAGCCACTTTGTACTGTGCATATATTGTCTGGAGTTGAGTGCTCTTATACGGGGTTGCAGAGCGGTAGAGATTACAAAAGCTCTAACGAAGATACAGCTAAATGGGAGACACACATTTTCCCACACAGTGCGATTCGCGTGATCGCTCATGCCATCCCGGGAACAATACCAAATATAATCTGAATACGAGCGGACCCAGCGACAAAAAGCAATGCTTTCTCGCTTGTAACGCTCCATCTAAGGTATAGGTAGGAAACACAGAACTCCAGACTCAAGAAACGCTCAATAGAAAGTTATCGAGTAATCTCCTAGGAAATTGCCCAGTTAGCCTGCCCGCGCCCCTCTCAGTTCCTGACGTGGGGAGGGAGGGCCAGCTCAGGTCCGCTTAGCTGCAGCCTCTTGGCACTCCGAACATTCGCAGCTGGGTGCGAATTGCATTTTTCTTATGCACACAGTATGGCGTTTTCTTTCATCAGCTAGCTGTACTGTGCAAAAGACAAAGTATACAAAGGGACAAAAGAATTAGTCAACGTTATACTAATCCTTAGCCAGATATATCTGATGTGGAAGAAGGTGTTTACGTGTAGCTTCAACCTGCTGAATCTTTCCCCCTTCCTCCCCCCCTCGTGCCGCCCACCACTACGGCGAGACCAGATGACTGCAAGAAGGCCACGTTCGAGCATCACTTTCTAAGCAGACAGGTACACGAAAACAATGTTAGTGAGCACAAACACAGCGTGCAGCAACCCGTGAAGAGATATTAAAGGGAAAGACGTATTCAATAGCCAAACGAGAAAAAGAGACCAAATTAACAAGAACGTGGTGGCGCGATGGTTCACGTCCGTCGGGGCGCTGAAATGCTTGAGCCTCCTGCTGTGAAAGAACACAACACAAGTGAAACGGATACAGGAGATAACGGACCTACAAGTTCAGCAGTGTGTCCACGCGTCATTGAGCATTCAGTGCATGGAGATGTAGTCGGTGCATACAGCATGGTCGATTGCAAGGTTTCAAAAAGGCGCATGAAAAAATCTAGGGACGAGAACCTCAAAGTGCCTGCGCGTGACTCTGAATATAGAGTACAGCGTAATCATATAACCTCGAACTTTGTAAGCAATGCCCATAAATGAAGGTAGTCTTTTTAGGCAGAACACATGCGCTGGGAAAGGACAATTACAAGAGGCGCAAGAAATACGGTTTATGGCGAATAGCGTTGCCAATCACTTAGGGCAGCAGGTTTCCTCATACGAAAAGAAGGGTGCATCTGGTGCTCCGGCACCCACATGCGTTAGGGGTCCTTACATTTTTTTCACTAATGCTCCCATCTAACTTTTCTTCGCTTTGATGCTGCCAGAATCCACACACGTGTACAGTTCCCTGTGACCTTTTCGCCTACACACGAGTCAAGGTATCCGAGGCAAGACTCGCGAACATTTGGGGGAGTTAAAAAACTTCTCTAGAAAGGCAATATCGGTACTTCTGTGGCGCCCCCAGCATTTAGAAAAAAAGACCAAGTAAAATCGAGCATTATCACACAGAGAAGTGACAAATATTCCTAGATACCTGATTGCGAATGTCTTTACCTGATGACCTGATGCACCTTGCAGTGCCAACCAGCCAGAATCAAGTCTCCAGGCTCGAGAAATACAGCCGATTGCAACTATTTATAAATTCGTCCTGCACTCTCTTAAGTTGTCCGCATATTATATATACACGTGCAGCAGCCAAATGTGCTCTAGATTTGTCCACCTTTAACGGTGGGTTCTGCCTCCGGGCCACCACATGCAGAGCCGCGGAGAGGGGCTTTTCACCGTAGACCGGGGATGCAGGGGAGTAATATATAGACGGTTAGACTGATATATTTTGCACCCACACGGTGAAAGAATTAAGCCAAGCAACCGGATTTCTGTGGGCAATCGGTCGAAGGTTCTGCAGAAAAGACGGCTGGTGTAACGTTTCTGTATATTTGCCTCAAGGTGGTTGGCAGTGGCCATACCAACGGCCAGTGATCTTTAGTCAGATCGCTGAAAATCCTCTCGTTAACCACACGGCTGCGTGAAAATGCAGGGTGACCATAGTTGCGCGGCTTAAGTCGCTGACAATCTGAGCGGAACGCCGAAGGCCGCGAAAAGGACTGAGAAATTTGAAGTGAAGCGTGAGTCCCACCTGGCCCGAAAAATAAAACATGGGCTTTGCAGAAAATGACACTGCAGAGCCAAATCGGAATGCATGAGCAACGCAGTTCTCAATTCGTCTTCAGCCACAGTAGGCCACCCTCTACGTGAAACTGCTTCATCCTTGTCTTATTCTGGATTTTGGCAATAATTGCTGATCCATGGGTGTGAAATGGGTAAGACCGACGCACTCTCTACAAAACTGTGAATCGTTACAGGAAAAAACGAATGCACAGCACGAAGATCTGGAGCTTCGCAAGAGCGCGCCAGCGACCATGTCCAATATACTCTACTCTGAAGTCGTACTGCGACAGGGACCTAAGTTGGAATACAGCTCTACGATTATCAACGTTCTAAAACTTTCTCAGTAAAGTTCACTAGAGGCTGATGATGGCAGATCGAGACAGTAGAATAGCACCCATAAGAAAAGTGAGCACTTTTTCCACATCTCGTCACACTGCATAGAGCTCTTTTCCGGTATACAGCGCTGCTCCGTTTCGGCGAAGCGTGTGGAACGTTGCTTTGTTCATAACATCTAGGTGAATGGGGGTTAGTCAAAAGGAGTCTGTGAAGTCAAATGCAGTTGGCTTTTGATTTTTTAGTTCGTCATGCAGCTGGCAAAAATGAGGCGTTGGCAGCTTTTACATTAGAGCGATTCTGTTTTGCGGCGCTTAAATAAGCCTACGCATATGCGCCACCTGCCGTCTTTTTCCGACGCTAAGACCTGATTATGCCAAAAGCGCTGGCCTTTGCCTTTTTCAACAAGTAAGCTGCCTGTTGCTGAATCCTTTTGATGCTGTGGGGGTTTCCAGAACCGTGAATCATGGCTTGATGTAGACCTAGGCAGCAGCTCAGTGCGATGCAATGAAGGACCAGCAGGTGGTCAGCCTGTTAGCAGCTGCCCAATTTTTACAACACCCTCAAAATACTCTTCGATATATATATATATATATACATCAATTTTCGTTGTATCTGTGTTAAGCGTTATACTTTAATTTCCAATAAAGAATTGCCTGCAGAGACAGCAAGAAGAAGTGCATGGTCACAATGATTTGTTCTTCCTGCTCTGCTAAGCCTCCCGCGCAAAGCCTCTGCAAGTACCGACTCTACACTGCCCATCAGAAAAAATTGAGTGTTGTTAACGAAGCCAGGAGTGTTTTTTCTAGCGTGTTCCAGCACACTGACATCAGGATCATGCAGCTCTTGCGGCATGTGCGCCTTCCATTGAGCCACCCATGGCATGCCCAGAATTTCGTTCTGATGCACTTGTCCGACATAGAAGTGACGGATCATTTTTATAGGACTAACTCCGAGCTTAGGTGACATTCAACTGTCGTAGCCTTGGCCAATTCTCCCATGCTGCGGATGGTCACCAAACGTGAGTCCTCAGGAATGCGAAAACAAATGAACAGGGAGATTACCATTCTGCGCATTATTCCAGGGTAGCACACCCTTTCACATCCAGTTTCAAGTAACGGTAGCATTTTTCGACCATTTGTTGGGCTGGCATCCGCTCAGAACTCGCCCGTGGTGAGCTCCCAACTGCGGCGATGTCCTCTGCGGCCCCCTTCACTGCGCCACAGCTTGCAAGGGAGGCTTTCTATTTCTTTGAATTGCCTTCTGTAATCCTCAAACAGTCTGCTTTCGCTGGACCCAGCTTCATTGCTCAAGTTCCTTGGCTTTTTGAATTCGCTTGCACTTGCGGAGTACATGGAATCCCGGACCCTTCTGGTTGGCATAACCCTATTAGCGAATGCATAGACATGCTGTCGACAGAGAAATTATATGTACTACATCTGGGAAGCTACTGTGTATCGATAGGCTTCCAGACCGCCCTCTGTCTCACCAACAGCCGCTGCGTCAACGTCAACTAACATTGTCACAGGGTGTCACGCCGTCTAGCGTATTACCACAGAAAATCAAGTTAGTGAATAACCAAATGACTGTTGAAACCCGATAATTGATGTAGGGTAACCTGACACTCACTAAATCTATAGATGATCAGGAACACATGCATCGATCCATACGGCGCTACCAACCATGAGGCTTTTCAAAGGGAGACACTTAAATCCACATCCAATACAAACTTAGTATAACGTTACCAAGTGTTGTCAATTTTTCCCCAAATGTCCACGTTCTTCAAAGTTCGCGCCATGAGGGGATAAGGCCAGGTAGGGTGCGTGCAGCTGCACCCTTTGAGCACTGCGAGTACTCACAGCTTGTTGCACACAGCATGTAGAACAATTGTACGTAGCATTGCAGCTCCCAATCGAGCCAACAGTATCCTCTAACAAATATATTGTGCGAAAAACCAATCAGTGATCCGATTCTTTGCTGATGCGTAGTTAAATGTAATAAATGTAAGTAGAGTACTAGGAAGTGCCTGTGTCTAGGTTAGCCTGGTATATGTGGCCCTTCTTTCCAATAAAGTGGTGTGTTCCTGCAGGTATGTGCTGATTTGAGGAATTCCACACGAAGCCTTAGCAATCGGATCAATTTCCTTTAGAATTAATGTCAACGAAGTATGTTCAAGAATAGCTTCAGCTGCATATAATCAGTCTTTCGCTCCGACGCAGTGTGCTTGTGAGTAATTCGTCAGTAAGTGGACGCTGACTGTTATTTCCTACTAGATTAATGGCCACCATTTTTCAAACCTCTCATTTGCTGTGAGTCGGCATTCATTCCAAAGTGCTGAGAATAGAGTGCTTTTGGTGATTGGAGTCCTGTTTAGAAAAGAAGGAACAGTGGAAGCAAAGGTTTACGGGGCTGGGCGTCTGCCTGGAGGTCCGCACTGGTTAGAAGTGGCATGCACGATGAAACTACCAATCCGCTATAGAATAATTGGAATTTATATTGCATATGTTTTGCCGTCTACGTGAAGAGATTAAAATCAGGTTGTGTTAAGTGGCTTTTCGGGTTGCACACAGAGCTGTCGAGTGCTGATGCGGCGGGGCTTTCCACTGGTAACTGCGCGAGTTCTGGTACTACCTAGGGATACCAGAGGCTGAATGCTCCCTGTCATTTGTCTTCTCTTGTACATATGCTAATGACCACGCCCCCATGCAATGCTGGAGACAGCAGGACGACTGGAATTTCGCGTTCTCCTGAACTTCAGCCGTGCAGCCCGCACGGTAATTCCGGAGTCCCAGTACCCCAAACCAAGCCACTGAATTCGAGATATGGTGTATGCATGCGTTAGAGGGTCTCCAGGGGTCCGGGCTGGCCTCAGGGTGGAAGGCATTTGGTGAATTGCTCGACAATGCACAAAGTGAGGAGGCTCCAGGTTAGGAAAACACCCGTAAAATGGCACACGTCCGTGGCAGCGGCAGATGCAAATGGGCGTGAAAGCTCTTCCAGACTTACGAAGCGCTCTTTTGAAGACATAGAAGAAACCAGGTGTTCAGGGGGCACCTGCAGGCGAGACTGGGATTTCTCGACAGCTACTGACACCTCAAGCAATGACCCGCTGTGTCCCCTAAAACTTCCTTCAAGAAATGCAGTACAGAGACACCGTGGTCGACCAGAGACACTGGATGGATCCACTTTTATTCCTGCCGCAAATGAAGAACGAGTGGCCGAATTCCGGGCAGAGATATTGGACGGGGTGCGGCACCTGTTGCACGACGAAGCTGAGCTCGAGTGCCTCGTGCAGCTTTGCATGAAGTTGAATGAGAAAAACACGGCTCTTTTGGAGCGGGCCATACACCGCAGAGGCGTTCCTGAATGCATGGAACTTCTGGAGGAAGCCTTGGTAATCAGTGCACTCAAAACTGTATTCTTAGGCCTTGATAATGTCGAGGAATCTTCTGCATTGCTAGCATAATGCCACCCCGTGCTAAGGCTACCGTTGGGGTGCTCTGGCCACCCATGCAGCAGCCATTTATCGGGCAATAACTTTGTCGATACCCCGAGTTCGAGATACTGATAGGAACCTGCCCCCCAATTGCTTATCAGCTCTAATCACGCATGTAGAGTGGCACGTTTAGTGATTCTTACATAGAGAAGTTCTTTCAGGAGCTGTGCACATGTTGGGATTATATTTGCTGTGTCGTTTTCAGGAGCTGGAAGCCCGCGGAGGCATGATGACCGCTGAGGGCCGCCGTCGTACACCTGGAGGAGTTTTTTTGCGTCTTTTACAGGACAGGTAACCTTACGTTTCTCCTCTCTGTACATTCTCATGAGTGCGATCTTGAGTTCAGATGCGTAGCACATAAGTGCCTATCGTTGATAGCCTAAAGTTCATGGCTCCCCATCCCCTTCCTGAGTCATAGACGTGCGCAGGGCCAGCTGTTTTTTCGTCATGCCTCTTCAAGCGTTTTCCAAGTCGGCTGGCAGTCGTGCAATCCTTTTTTTGCCGCACTTCTTAGGGTACCCAGGGAAGACAAACGCTTTATTTGGGATGAACAGAACAGGGAACAGAGGCGGCTCAAACGCCAGCGCATCCGCAGTCTCAGAGGCACTGGAACTCCTCCTTGCGGAACTACATCTGCGCATCAGGATGCAACAAAGCGTTCCGCCACTGCCTGCGCCTCCTTGCAACCATCACCAGCCACACAGCCTGACAGCCAAGAGCGGGAACCTGGGGAAGTCGAAGATGCCGAGGCCGAAGCCCCCGACGGGTCGTGGAAATGACTTGCCGCGCAAGACGGTTCCTTGGTAGAGGCGAACTGTTCGGAACATGCTATGGTGGATCTGGGATTTTGAGCTGAGTCGTGTGTCTCACTCTAAATTGCAGGCTCAGCTGGTGGCCTGAGGGGTCGCTTCAGGTATGCGTTCTTTTGCGCCGCCCAATTTGCGCGTGTGTAAGCACGTTTTCCTGGATGAGGCTTACCAGGATTCCAAACGTTGCTGCTTCTACCAGGCTCAGAAGCTGCGCTTCAAGAGAAGTGTATGTGACCACTCAACAAGAGTAAGTGGGAATGCTGTTGTATAGTAATCAACGCTTAGGGGTTGGGGCAGGAGGAGCAAGGCAGGAAAGAACTGAACGGCACGACTGAACACTGTAAATGCCAGTGGACGTAGAGCCGTCTGAAGCAGACTTTTTGAAGAGCGGAGTGAGCCATGAGAGTACGGTACGGAAGTTGGTTAACTTCTATTCTTGACTAGATAGCTTTTGTTCCACGCTTTTGCCTCGACGCCCCAAGACTGTAGGTCCAGCTGTTTGCGCAGCCTTTTAGGGGCGTGCAGAATTTGCACATAGGAAGCGTGCAGTTGGCACTATAAACTGCCCTGCAACAGATACATGCTAGAACCACCTGAGGATGAGTCTCAATGGGGCACACCCATGGCAGGCGAATTGCCGACCCCTGCTCGTTCTGCTCCTTGGGACGGTACTGAATGAGTCCCTGCTCAAGATTTTTGTCACCTGTGCACTACATTGGAGGGAGCTGATAGTGCAGCTGTCCACTGCAGAGAAACTCCTGCATCACCGAGCGCCTGAATCGTTCTGAATCATGCGAGAATTGATTGCTACTTTCCGAAGGTAGAGGAGCTCAGCCACAAAGTGTGCGAGTGACTTCACTAGCAGCAACGCTCCCAGGAACATAATTGGATACTCCCCAGTGCCCATTGCCTGCGATATCATATTCCCAGTGAAAGACAGCAGAAAAGCGATGCGCATGCATGCTGAATCTCCCTCCCACGAAAATCAAGCCAAAGGTGCTGGATACTGGAGAGGAAAGGCCCCACAATGGCGAATGTCAAGGGGTGTCAACAGTGTATACCCAATTTTGGTGGCCCGAACACTCACTGAAAACTTCAATCCTGGTATGCTGGCCTGCGTGTTCGCCAGTCCGGCAGAGAGCGCCAGTATCAGGTTCATGATGGCACCCGTCACGGAGAGTTCAGCCTCGTGCCTGAACCAAAAAGGCAAACCAATGCAGCTGATACGACAATCACATTTTTGATAGTGTGCTTCAGGGTTTAGAATTAGGGACAGACATTCAGGGCATCTTCAACGTTGAAACGGAAATCAGAGATAATTTCGAGTGCAACTACGCTGAGAGTTGTAGTAGTGCAATCAGCCAATGATTAGCGGCTACTCGTCTTCCTTACCGAGTTGCGCGACTGCAGAGTTTCTTTCCAATACGGTACTTGGGGTTTCCCAGAAGGGAAAAGAAGAGGCAGGCAGCTGTTCCCACAGCGCACAATGTAATTAAACCATTAGCAACCTGCCGAGCATCTAGCACTGCTCCCATGTAGATACTAAAGGCGCTCATCGCTGCCCCACAAACGCCGCAACCAAACTCGCAAATGGCAAGAAGAATAATGCAAACAGAGTCCCGGTTGTGTTCTTTGCCTGCGAAGTCGCAGATAGAAGGACACACGAAGGGGCGAGAGTGCGAAAAAAGCGATGCCACAATCCGGATTATGCGCCATTATCAGTCAAAAGATTCTTGACTGGTGATTCATTTACTTCCTCCGGTGCACGACTGTAAAGGAGTCTCAGCTTGTGCTAGTAGCTGGCCTCAGAGTGCTCACCCAGCTCTGAAGTAGACAGAGATCCGAACCTCCACAGTAAACAAAGAGGAGGAAGCACAAAAAAAAATACCAGCTCCCAGGCAAACAGGAGGATCAGCACGCGCTGGAGGCGGTGTTGCATCCAGGGATAGCTCTGGCCGGGTCTAAAGGCAATGCCAAGCAAAACGCTGGAGCTGAATCACATTAGTGCTCTCAAAATGATCAGTTACACGGGTAAGATTAGGGCTCTATCAAAACAATGAGTGGCAACCATACGTAGAGAAGCGATTTTGCGTCTTATCTAGCACGTGACAAGAACGAGAAAAGGCACGAAAGCCTATTAGCTGCAAGTTCTACAGGGCTCGATTTTCAATCAGTAGAATGCAATTGGTAGCTGCATATTGAGGCCATAATACGGAATAAAGAGAGAGGAAGGACATACTTGAGGCAAAAGGCGGCAACAACTAAACCCAAAAGAAGCCCCGTGGCCACATTGAGAACCAGGAGGCACTGCATCCGGCGTGCTTCACTTTGTTTTTCTGTTGGTTTCTGCCCTACAACAAGTGCATCCTGAGGAGTACATGCGAGGGCTGTACCGGCCTCAAGCAAGCGATCTCTGCTGTCTGCATCACGAGAGTAGCTCATTATCGTCGCCCACCTCACAGAGTCCTTGGCAGACCACAGAAGGAATACTTTCAGCGTGTATGCATGGGGTTACGAAACAAGAACGGAGAGACCATAGAATTCGCACGTTCCTGAAGCCAATGTACTATTATTTGGATGCGGTATCCGCAGTATGCACATCAAGTCTGAGTATTGCCGTTAAGGCGCTACCGTGGCTCTTCGGGAGACCAACGGCGTGAACGAATCCAAAAGAACAGGTCCATGTCCACTTTGACATGCGATGCGCCCCAGCTTAGGGTTGCTGCCTTGGCTCAAAATGTTTCATAATGCAAGCTCTAGAAGGTAAGACACCTCGCACGTTGACAAGTACGGCGCCTAATTACCTAACCAAGGGGAACAGCGCCGAGGCAGTGAAATCACGAGGACTTCTAGGTTCACGTGAGAGAGCCTTGAAGCCTGCAAGACATATACACTGGCTAAAAGTATTCAAAATATCAGGCAGCAGCATATATTACAAGGGTGAGGCAATGCTTTGATTTTCGGATGATGAGCCGTGGGCGGCAGCCAGGCCCTGCTGGCCCCGCCACTTCACGCATACACACCAATGGCCAAATACCATGAACATTGTGCTTTTCTACCACCAGAAGTGTTCCTAAAAGATACTTTAGAAGGTTTTGGCTCACGATATGCCTACGCCGTGAGGAAAAAGTGGGCCATATCTAGTTTTGCGTGTATTTCCCTAAAAGCAGTGATGTCCTGCAGCGACCCGCTACAGAATCAGCGATCTGGAAACGCAATACGCTGCGAGATAAAGGACAACACTTGGACTCGTCCAAAGCATCGAAACAATAAAGGGTCAGAGAAGCAGCAGGTCGTATACACTGCCGATGAATTGGAGCTTGTAACAGACAAACGTAAGTTAACGAATCGCTGAAGGCCTTACTGCAAAACCTATTATTTAACGTCATGCACAAACGACGAGCGTCTGCCAGCATTTTCCACTTATGAGCATCAGATAAGTAGAGACGACAGCTTGGTTTTTGTCTTTGAGAAGATAGGGAAACTCTACAGGTTTCGAGCTTGGACGGTCGAGTTCCCTACAGTAGTAATCTCTCTGCGCTCTCTAGCTAGAGTCTCCATGTTTCAGATGTATTTTTCAAAAATTTATTCCAGACAACTTTATAGGTCTTTTTCGGCTCTTTGATTCAGCATTTACACTTAGTAATGATTTCATTACCTTCAGATATGACCACTTCCAGCTGGAATACATGAAACGGTCCTTCAAGGATGTAGCAAGGGAGGCACATAACTCTTCGCTTGAAACAGCCTGAAAAGGGGTTTTTAAGTACTTTCAAGCCAGCGTTCGTCTCGCCGTGCACCGGATTCTTATATTCTTCGAATTGAGGGGAGAAGGCGACCTGGGGAGCGCGTGGCTGCATCTTCTAAGCACTCCGGGCATACGCAGCTATTTGCACGTAGTGCATCGGGCTAGCCTACACTTGAGCACTTTTAACTACACTTAGTGTCTTAAACTGAGAACTAATAATGAATTGACATACTGGTTTGTCTCCGTATATCTTATCTTTTGCAAAGCCCTGTGAGTTGGGTATAGCCATGCGCGATGTTGAGCATTGCACTTGCAAGCTCGACGTTCTGTGCAAAGACGCTGAAAACGTTCTATTAAGTATTATTTGCGTCGGATTTTAAAAGCATTCCGAATGTGGCGTTGTCCTATGTGGCAGCTTCACTGCGCAACAGCGCGCAAGGGAGGCTTTCCGGTTCTTCGATTTGCCTTCTGTAATCGCCAAACTGTTTGCCTCCACTGGGCTCAACCCCGTAGCTCAGGTTCTTTGGCTTTTTGTCTGGGCTTGCGTTCTCAGACTATAAGAACGACTTTCCCGCAGTAGAATCGGATGCGTTGTTCGGGCTCTCTGAAGCCGATTAGAAGTGCGGGTTCCTTCTGGCCTTCCTTCTATCGCCTAGCCTGTAGGTTAGACTTGGTCGACACAAGCACGTAATCCTTATGCTCAAAATCCCATTTTGGCTACCATTCAGCCACTTCGGCTGGACCTGAGACGAACCACTCATAAAGCGGCACTTCGTCAACGTTGTAGCCTTTGTGGGTATTATTTATATTCCATGATGCAATAATTTATTGGTGGATTCGTCTGCTCCACCTTCCTCGAAATTTCCGAGATTTTGCTGGTGAGCTGCTCACAGCATAAACCGAGGAGTCAGGGCTTGTATGAAGGCTTGAACTGCAATGACACCTGCAGGCTGATAACTTCATATGCATTAATAGAGCCACCACTGAAGTGTTTCTCCCTCAATTAAAGGCGCAACAAGAAGTACACTTTTCTCGTTTTCTGGAGGTACAAAAGCAAGGTACCTCTGCAGCCGCCTGATGAAATCTCTAAGTGCTTGTTATTCGTTGAACTCGTCGACTCTTGTGTATACGCAAAACCTCATTGGCGCATTCAGAACATATTTGTCGGCTAGAAAGGCCTTCCTGCCAGCTGTGGGGCTAAATCGTTCCACTTGGCTTAAAGGCCGGCCTATCCACCCCAGCAGGCGTTGCGTTAGCGTCAGCTCGATGATTCAAAGATTTTGTTTCACACTTAACCTATAGCCAAAGAAACCCGAACTATTGAACTAGTAAGTGACTTGATCGAAGCCGGATAACTGATGTGCTGAACCCTGATATCTACTGCATACAGAGCCAGTGGATAAGCGAAGACAGCTGCATCAGCCAATGTGGTGTACCAGCTCTGAGGTTTCATTTGAGGCCTCTTGACAAGCTACCTAAATCCAGACTCAATACAAGCTCAAAGGAAATCTAATATTTTACCCCCAAAGTGTGCCCTCCTTTCCCTGCTTCCCTCATCAGGGTTGTCGGCATGATGGCAGAGGTCCAGCTAGGGTGAGCGCGGCTGCACTCTTCATGCACTCCAAGTACTCACAGCTAGTTGCAGCGCAGCACTTAGCGTACATCGTACCATTGCGTTTCCCGCTAGCGAGCTAGGGGTGCTCTGTAAGAAATAAGGTGTACGAACAAACCAAACAATGATTAGAATATTTACTAATCCTGAGCTACCTATGAGTTGTGTAATGTAAAGCGATTTAGTGCTGCTACGCCCAATGCAGTACGCGATTAGCATCCAGTTCATGCCACTGGCAACGGAACTCCGTGGTAGCCTCACACGCTTAAGTTCCGTTGTGAATCGTCATTTGTGATCAAAGTTTTAACCTTGGTTTATCATTATATATAAAGCTTGATAAAGCTGCAAACTCAAGTGAAGATCCCTAGGTGCGGTGTCTTGATGAAGGCCGTCACGTTTGAACGCCGTTCCCTAAGGTCACTTTTCAGCGCTGCTGGGCGAGATGCAGCGCCCACGGGATACCCTGAAGTCCTGAATAAAATTCTTTCGAGATTAATAGGGCACTTTAGATTGGAAATCATAAATTCTAGTAATAAACAAAATTCTTACCCGAGCTGCGAACACGGGTCCACTTGGCCCTCCTGGTGGTCATGCGGTTCCTTTAGAGTACCTCCACTAAATAACCGCAGACACCGTGCTCTAATTATATCTGTAGAATAGAGCATCTTTCATGCAAAAGTGTTTCAACATGGCATAAGTAGGAATGAATCACCCGTGGGAGACTGCGTGGCGGGCCTTTGACTCGTCCTCGATGGACTCGCGCTGGTTCGGCCTTTGCGTACGCTGTCATGATTCTTTTGAAGTTTATCTTTCACGATACTCAGCCAAAAATATGCTGATTTCAGCGGCACTACTACTATGTTATACATTTAAGCCATTTGAAGTCGCTTTTTGAACAATAAGGGGAGGTTTCTTCGCGTAGCGACTACGCGCTGCCCACTTTTAATCAATCGCTGACGCTTTTTAAAGTTTCTCGGCTCAGCCAAGTATCTACTCACTCATTTTGACTGAGGCTTTGAACGATTATTTGCCATGGCAGGAATTCCAGCAATGGTGGCGCCGTGCACTGAACCTGCCAATCCGCTTTCTGCTGGCACCGCTTCCGGCCCACAGGCAAATTCAGTAGCCTCGCCAGTAGAGCTTGCAAGCAAGGCAGAAGTTAAGCTGATGCACGCAGCGTACAATGATTTTGCTTGCCGTAAAGCCCTTGAGGAGCAGCTGAAGATATGGTTAGGCGCAGTTGGGGCGTCCCTGCTGTTGGAACTTGTCGACGAACGCTATAAAATGTTGAAGAACAATGGCCACCAGCTCCCCAAAGGGTACAAGCTACCAGTTTATGAGCATCTGGAATGCCTTCCTATTGTGGACCTCTGGCTTGTTGCGGAGAAGCTGAAGCTTGCCGCAGCTTTCTCCAAAAGGCACAATATATCTGTTGCATTTCAAGGAGCAGGCTATCAGACTGCCCCTCGAGTGATATTTACAGCCGGGCTCTCAAATGCGGGCCCACTCGTATTTCCTTTCGCGTTACCTCAAACACCAAATACCACATTACCGCTAGGCATGGCACAGGTGGACCAAGTCGTTTACCCCCAACCCAGGCGTATAAAGAACTCTCAAGTCAGGCCAGGTCCCCTCCCGGAGGGCTGGTGGGTTGCTACTGCTGATTGATGAGCCTAATTCCTGCCCTTCAAGGAGTGAAACTCCACATTCTCGTGAGACGGAGTGCTTGCCAGTTAGCCGCTACCCATATTCAACTGCCCTCGTATGTAAAAGGCTGCACACTAGTTAACACGTTGCAATAGAGTTTTTTCACGTCTTAATCTGCATGCCATCGACAAAGCAATAAAGTGGATTGGTTAGTGCGTTTGTCGGATAGGCCTTCAAGGGTAGGCCTGCATGGTGGACGCGCCAGCCCCGTTAACGCTTGTTTAAGGGACACCTCCCTACCTATTGAGAAATAGATGATGCACAATGCTTTAAAGGATGCCAGATCAAGCCTGAACTGCAGGCACAGCAAGAGATAGAAAGAAACAGCACTCATGGCTCAATGAGAATAGCCACGGAAGTTGGCTTGCAGCAAGCTGACATGGCCAAAGATATCTCTTTAAGGACATTTAGACGCTCGAATTCATGGACTATTGAATTTATAATCCTTATATCGGCGGATTGGTTTACCCATAATTCGGTTCGTGTATCGCTTGAATCTCCATGCAGGTGTACAGGAGGACTGAGGGAATGCACGAAGGTGTTATGCCCTAATTTTTTTTCACAAAGCTTGTCCAAAAGAGACCCCCATATCCCACCCTCTTACAGCTTTGGGTCCAGTATACTTACCGGCACTCAAAGTAGCTGTGCTTGCACCTCTTGGCATTACGTCCGTAGTCAAGCAGGGTTCTTATTATGCTCGGGAAAAACTACCTTAATCGCTGCCAGCCAGGACCTACCTGTTGACTTCATTCAGTTGCGTTTCAAACACGGGAGCCAGGCTGCGTTCCCTGAAACATCAGCACCCCCAGGTCATCAACACTTGAACTTTTTCATCTCCTTAGATTGGAGCAAACAACTGTATGCACCTTTGTACTCAGCGGTTGATTGGATTGCGGTTCTGTATAGTGCGCTACCTCTGCAAACCATGTAGGAAAGGAGCACCTAATAACTGCCCACGGTTAAGCGGAGAAACATACGGGCTGTTTCCATACATTGAATTGATTCGATGTGACAAGCCTCATTCTAGTGGCCCCGTGCCTCCTTACTTCACTTCCCATTGCACAGTACCTAGAGGGCGTTGGAAGCTTCACACAAACGAAGTAGAAAACTCGATCTGTTCCGGCAGTTGTGGCTAGTGGGCACAGCACAAGACCCTTAAAGGTAGACAGGTCCATCAACGGTAGGAAATGTATCAGATCGAATTCCTAAGGGATGGCGTTATCGGATCTGCAGCGCGCATGCCGTAGTAAGATATATCAAGGAAACAAGCCAACAGGCTGGTCAGATGAAATTCGCCGTTTTTTGCTTTTTCTAATCTTTGACTCAGCACTGTAATTTGCCCGATGAAAACCACGAATCGCCCACATATAGTAGCCGTAACCCCATGTTTCATGTCTTGCGGAACGTCCTCCTAAGGTGTCCACTACAGTGGGCCAAGCTACATTTAGACCCTGTCTACTGCACTACATTTAATTAAGAAGTTGGAGAATTGACTATGCTTGGAGGTAAGTATATCCTTTTTGTTAGAGAGTATGAAGAAACTTAATGTTGTGCGCCTATGCGCCCGATGCCACGTAGAATTAGATCTGAATATGCGCTGGCTTACAGGTTGCCGGAACGTGAAACCTAGCTGTCGCTCTTCGCTCAGTGCGGAACCTTGATGAGTGAGGAGACAAAGGAAGGAAAGATTCTTTGAAAAGACACTTACTAGATTTATTTTGAGTTTGTACTGGGGCTGGGGGCCCCCCTACGGAGACATCAGACGAAGCGCTAGTGCGCACCAAGGCCCTCTGCCCCCCAATTGTTTCAAAACTTAATATGAGGTTTAATGACTCCCTACCCGACCCCTCGCTCTCTTCACCGTGCCCAAGTAGTACTCGGGCATTACGGGAAGAAGGACGATTTAAGTGCAGAGAGCTACCAACAATGAGCATTCTTTCACGCACTCCATCTCAATGCCTAAGCACCACAAATACGCTCTTACTGCATTGACCTGCCAAATTGTACTACACAATTGACGAACCGCAGAATCGCCAAAGATGCGGGTAATACTTTCCGAAGGCTTCATTGAGCATACTCAGCGGGGTGGTAACCATTTATTTGTAGCAAGGCTGGCCCAGTCGCCGATCGGCGGCACCAGCAGCACCCTGACGTAAAGTGACGGCTTAGGACAAAGCAGAGTTTCCACGCCTCCCCCTCCTAATAGAGAGAGCTGTGGAACCGGAGGACTGTATGCACCTTGGCGATTCTAGTATAGTTGGATCCGCAGACAAGGCCTTGCGCAGAAGAACCGTTCGATTTTTAGTGTCGATTGGTCAGCACGAGGCGCCCATCAGGACTTTAGTGGCTACAATTGATAACAAGCTTTAATGTTTCTAGAAGAAATAGGGTTAGCCGCGTAGAGCTTCAAAAATGTTGCATCGGTTACTGGAAGTCCTCCGGTGGTGGGGTTGTTGTACTGCAGGTTTGCCGAGGAAGGTGAAATTGCAGATATGGGTTCAGCAGAGAAACGCTGCCGAGGCTTGGTTATTTCTTGCTTGTATAGCGGGAAGGACTGCTTTAATTTTGGTCGCGCTCACAGATATCCTTCCAGGCTCGAGTACCGAGACAGGCACCTTTTCTACTGGGCTACCGACCAGAGCCCTATCGGAGCCTGCATTTTTTCCACATTCCTCGAGTATTTTTTTGGTCTTTGCCACCATGATAGGCTCTACCTGCCGTGCTCTAGGTGATTAAGCTTTGTAGTAAGACGCATCCCACTGCGGTACGCCTGCCTCAATGCCGAGAGCACACGCTCGTTGGACCTCGCACCAGAAGACTCTGCATCGTGCTACTGTTACTGCTGCTACTTACCTCCATAGCGCCATCCGGACGGTGTACGACTTGCCGGATCATGCCGCTGGTGTATCATTCCCTCAAACGGGCGCCTCAAGAAGCTGGAGAACCCAGCACTGTCATATCGGGGGCTGACGAGTGGCATGGGGTGTACAGACACCTGCTGTTTCAATGTGGACCTGTCAATCCTCCTTGCTTGGGCCAGAAAGACAACGATGCTGGTAGGAAATCGAGCGGTGGGGAGTTCCCTTCGGGTTGCAATGCAGCGATGGCGAGGCTTGCGGAAGCTGCATCAGTAGTCCAAGACAGCCAGTTGAGTGAAGACACCGCCGCACTTGTGCAAGACTTCCTGAGTGACTCTCCCAAAGTGCGCTGTCAAGCTCCACTGAAAGAAACGTCACTTGTGATGGGGTTGCGGGATACTCGATTGGTAGTTGCATCTCGCTAAGCTAATTCAGAGTCAACCTAAGCGCACAACTGGGTAGCCTACAAAATTGACACACACACACACACACACACACATCTGTTCCAGGACCTGTGGAAGTTGCTGGTCTCTGCGCTGCTTGGTTTTGCACTTCCATGTAGATCCGGCAGAAGGGATGTGCAAGCATTTGGCGAATCGCTCAAGCGCTTGGAGAAGGAGCCGAAGAGTTTTTCATGTTCTTGCAAGGCAAGTAATAGTCTGTGCTCCACGCATAGAAGCGTCGTTGGATAGCGCTGCCAAGGCGCAAGAGACACCTCGACGCGGACCTGCTTTGCTGCTAGCAATTCAAGAAATACACCTGAACGTGTATTGATTTTCAGTCAGTAAAAGCTAGCAGCGTCACAGGAAAGCGGTTGCCCGCCCATTTGCCGACTTCCATAGATGAAGACACAGGCTTCTGTACACAAGTTCCTCCAATGTCTATCTGGCGGATCAGCCTTCCGTGGCATTGCGAGGCTGCTGCAGTACAGTGTGTAGTCGGCAGGGGCACTGCTGCCCACTGTAGGGGGTAAAAAGTTGATCAGCAACGCAACTGGAGAGACTGGTCCGACAAAAGTAGTTCCCCGATGAATGCTCCCAAAGCCTTTCTGATCCCGCCGAGCTGCACTGAGACTCGTCGGTGTGCGTTGTCTGTTTCAGAATTCGAGGAGAGTGAAGACAGCGAAGATGTTGTGATGGCGCTTTGCAAAGAGCTCACGACGCTTTTCGACGCATATGGAGAAGGAAAGAGAGCTTTGACAGCGACGCCAATCGGTTGGACCGACGAGGGCGTGAACGCCTTAGCGAGTCTGCTGCTTCGCATCCTCCCACACAGAGACAGGGAGTTGAGGGAGTCAGCGCAGCAGGCTTTCACCTCTCTCCTTGCAGTCTGTGGTCATTCAGCTGCGCTGAAGCGCCAGCTGATGCTTCGCGTGCTGGATCTGTGCGGAGATGGGCGGGATGCATTTCGCTTGGCGGCTGCTTCCCTGCTTCCCGCCACTCTTCACTGCGCGCGTCGATGCTGCATGGAGCTTGCTGAGGCAAGGGGGTCGAGCGCGCAAGTGTCGTCAGAAGCGACTCCCTCTCTTCATGCCTTGAGAGACTTGAAACAGAAGCTGCTTGCCGCGTATCTTGCGCTCTGTGGCGACAAGGATTGCGCCGTGCAGCTGACGGCGGGGCAGCAGCTGCCTCGCTTTGTAGACTTCGTTGCAGCGGAGATTGAGACGCTTCAGCAGGAGCAGCCGCCAGTGCATGCTCCTGCAGAAGACGCAGCAGACGGTGCTGCAGCTGCTGCTGAAGACCAGGGAAAGATTGGAGAGCTCATGATTGCCCTATACACAGCAACCCAGAAGTTTACCTTATCTCTCCACGTGCGCCCACCGACTAGCGAGAAGTTTGCTGCAGTTCCCTCCAGTTTGCATGCAGAGGCGGATCGACCCGCTAAGGCGGGGAAGGAGGGGGCTTGTGGCAGTCTCCTGAATCACTAGGGGCTTCCTGCCTTGCCAACAATTTGAGTTGCAAGCTCAGAAGCACCGAGGAGCCACTTGCGTGTGCGTCTGCAGGAGAGCTGCAGGATGCAGGCAGTCTCGGCAGTTGCGGCAATGGCTCTACGGAATGCTGCAGTGTTCAAGGCGCTTGGATCCAACTTCTTTCCAATGCTTTGCAGTGAGGGCGCTGCAACGCGTGGCGTGCAGGCTGTTCGACTAAGGATCCAGCCTCCGTGATCCCCTGCTTTCCCTCCAACGAATCCCTGACGCCTTCTATCCCGCTGCGACATGTGCAGGTGATTCTTCATGGCGAGTCAGAGCGACCGTCTGCCTGGCGCTAGAAGATCTCTCCCGTCTCTTCTACAGCCCTACGACTATGGCAAATGCTGCTGAAGATGGCATGGGAACGGCGGATGCTGCTGTCACTGGCGACAAGCCTGCAAGCAGGATGCCGCCTCTACTTTTTAAGTTCCTCACCGATAGATCTGTGAGTAGTTTCTAGCCGAAACGAGGAGCTCAAGTTTTAAGACTATGAGGCCAGCGACAGCTTTCCGCCGCGCCGTTTTCGCACCGCGTGGATGGTTGTGGCTCCACACCGCGTGCATGCGTCTACGCCCTAAAGCACGACTTCATGTGAGCAAGCTGCCTTTCTGCGTGCGCGCTGCTACAGCCAATGGTCAAGCTAGCGGCGTTGCAGGTTCTCCCAAGAGTGGCAAGGGTAAGAGTTAACCCCCAACACGGCAGGGCGCTCCAGGCAGTGCTGAAGCTCCCGTACTCTGCCTGCGAGAAAGTGCAGCAACATCTTGAGCTGCCTCTTCAGGAGACAACCACTCGAAGGGCCAGCTCAGGGATACAGAGACGCTGCACACTTGGTTCGCGTGTGTAGTCACGAGCATCAGACACTGCTGCAGAGCAAGTTTGAACTGCTTTTTGCGGCAGGCATGATGCACGGGGTCCACATTTCCGTATTCTCGGCCGTACGCATACGCTTCACCGCAAATTATGTTGCTACACCCCTTTGCATGCACTGTTGTGCTCAGATAGCTGGAACTGCGGGATTCGTGCGCGATGCGTGGATGCTGGAGCTCCACAAAATAGCAGAAGACGACGGGGCAAATCCGATCTCGCGGCTCCCAGGTGTTGCATTGAGGGCGTCATTGCTGAAGCTGCTAGCTGCTAATGCCCAGTTACGGCTGTTTATAAGTGCAGTTAGAAGCGCATGCGCGTCATGATGCGCTTTGTGGCTGTGGCTTTCTTCCCGATACATTTCCTGGTTCAGGCGCGTGCCTTGATGCAGTGCTCGCTCTCCTTCCGCTGGCATCAGGTGCTCAGAGAAGGGCGCTCATGGAGCTGGCGATGCAGCTTGTTCGGTGAGTGCCGAAGTCTTTTCTCCAACTTGGCAAACCGTGTTAGCTAGACTCCAATGCCGTCGAAACTCAGCTCCATCAGTGCACAATCGAACTCCTCAACACGAGGCATCTCTGCCCCTCCGCGGAGACGTCAGGCATGCGCCCGTTCGCTGCGTGCTGGCGTCCTTCTGCATGACTCAACATCGCAGCAACTTCAGTCCTGGCTGCAGAAACGCGCTTTTCCCCCTGTGGCGTTGCTGGTGCGCATAATTCTGCATCCTGCAGTCCTCCTGCCACGGGGGGGCGTAGAAACTTGGTCCTTTATGCGGAGCTATGATTGCATGTGCAGACGGGGGAACTGGAAGCTTAGGATTGCGTTTCTAGGCGCTATGGGCGCCATCATCACATCGGAGGAAGTGGCGCTTGTTGTAAGTGCATCCTACTGAGCTTATACAGCCACTGGTTCAGCGTTGCTCCCACAAAAGAGGCTGCACTGCCTCTACCCGTTCTATTCGCCCTCTGGCAAGTGCGTCTTCGCGTGGTTTCCATTCCTTTCCGACGATTGCAGTCCCCCATGATCCTTAGTGAGGAGTTTGTCAAAGATGAAGACGGAGATGACTGCTGGCGCATTCATGCAGCCATCGCGCAACAGCTCCCTGTGTTGATGCGGGCCAGGGTGAGACACACTTTCCTGTACGTGCTCTCTCTTGAAGGCAGGCAAAACCTCCGCCTCATGCTTGCATGCAGATGGTTTCAGAGACACCCCACCGCTACTCCGCTCGACCCTGTCAGTTGCATTCTTGTTCCACGCGTGTGGAAGTCTTTGCAAAACGTGTGTCCTCTGGGTGTCTCAGTTCGAAAAGCAAGAGGGTGAAGCCTGGTGGCGGCGTTGCAGCGAACTGCTTCTGCACTCCGGTAAGGATGAACTGAAGGTTGCTGCTCGTGCTGGTAGCGTTTCGCCATCGAAGCAGGCGAGGCTGTGCTTCCACCCAAGCGTTTGTTCGAAGCAACGACTGCTCCGCATGCGTGCCTTTTCTTTAGCGGCGGCCCACGGCACACACAGTCTGCCCATGCAGGATCGGAATGCTGAATTCGCATGTTTAGATGAGAGTCTGTGACCACTGTGGGTTTGCAGCTTGGGCAGTTCGGCAAGAAGCAGGTTTTGCACTCCCATCGCTTCTAAAAGTAGGTCTGTATCCCGTGTTCGTGTGCATCCGGAAGGCTGCTACTCAGAATGGGGTCCGTTCTCCTTGGTATTTTTCCAAAGAGCAGGCGTGCGAAGGAGGCCTAGTAGAGCATCAACGGTCGCTAGCCCGTCTGCCTGCTATTCACGCTGTTGTGTTGTCTGTGAGCAGCTCGAAAACGAAGAACATCACGCAAGGGAGCAAGCGAGCGTTGCGCCAGAGTGCCGCGTCTTTAGGGCGCTTCAGCAAGTAGCAGCCTGCAAGAATGCCTTCATTCGGCAGGATCTGGCGTTCTATTTGCATGTAGGCTCACGAAGCCTCTCAAGTCACCTCGACCAGTTCATCCCTGCCCCAGTGCAGTCCGAGGCTGCACTTTCAACGGCATGCAGCGGCTGTGGTCAGCCGGGTGTGGGCGCTCCTCTCTGTTTGATTGCAGCAAATCTGGAGCATTCTGCCTCCAGAAAGAGTGCCGACCCTAGCCTTGCCGTTGCTACAGTGCTTGCTGGAAGACTCAGCGCCGTGCTGCAGGTTTGTCGATGCGCCTGTCTACTGAGGGCTCTCCCATAGAATGTGCCCTACTGCCCAGCTAAGAACACAAAGTGCACGAACCTGGCTTGCGTAGATCTGGGTAAGAACTACCTCATGGAGTTCTGTTCCAAATGCAGATTTGATGGGCGACTTGAACTTCCTCGTATGTCTTTTGTTTGGATTCACACAGGCTAGCTCTCGCAAAACTTCTGCACATACTTTATAAACAGAAGCGGCAAGACAATCTAGATTTCCCGGTAAGCAAACTTGCCTTTCTGCCACTGTGTCTGGCTAGGAGGCACCTATCCACAGGTAGAGGCTATTAAATGGTCTGCATAATCACTTACTCTGCTATCCCCGTCAGAGTGAGCTGAGCCACATGCTGGAAGAGTTATCATGCGACAAATCCATCGTTGTACGGGAAGAAGTGTCGAGCCATCGTCAGGACATTCTCGAGCCATCCAATGCCTATACAATAAACTAATGATTGGGGAAGACTGAGAAGAAATTCATTAGTGGCGGGATGTCTCACGCTCTCAAGTCGTACCGCAGCCTTGGCTACGAAGCCTTCTAGACTACTTATCACTCAGTCAGACATGTATGGATATCTTTTGGATTCAACAGCCGCTGTGGTTCTTGAATTATTCCCTCATAAGCCATACACCCTCTGTGCTGCGCTCCGTCTGAGGTCTTCGCGGGCAGACATTTCACTACATAATCACTAAAACTGAACAAAAAATTATCGAGCATTTTTCAAAGAGTACCTCTTTACCCGACCGCGCCCGTCAGGGTTATGAGATGGGTGTACAGGGCCAGGTAGAATGCACTTGGCTGCACTCAATTAGGCACTCCGAACATCCTCAGCTAGTCGTGTGCAGCATATACCGCACACGCGCAAATTGTTGAGCTTTGTTGTATTGAGCTAGAGCTTTCCCCGCAGAAATCATGATATTCTAATAAGCAAAACAACTAGTTGGTATTGATAAATTCTCAATTCATTATTTCTAGCTGTTGCAAAAAGTGTCTGGATGTATCTTAGCCCACTGCATAGTTGCGCAAGTAATCTTCACCGCTTATGGAGAAGTATGGTAGATCTTCCTTAGACATTAGATGCCTAGAGCGACCCAGCCATTCGTGTACTGCACTTCGAAGTCTCACTTTCCTTCCACGCACCACATAGGGAGCAGGTGTTGCGCCGTTTTGCCATACGCAATTCGAAAGCTTTCAACCTTACCAGCCTCATGGCTATGACCGTTTTTCGTATTTCTGTGCTAGTTAGTGTCTATGCGTCACGGAGGCCCGTCATTGATTCCGGAGGAGCCCGCTCCATAAATGTATTCACCAGCTGCTGTCAAAACTAGATGGCGATAGCAAAGCTGCACTGCTCGCTTCTCTATGGGGGAACAAAGCATAGCTCTGAATCACTTAAGTCGCGTATATTGAATCAGAAACTCTGAAACCGCACCAATACCCAAGGCCAGTGTCCAAAGCAACCCTTGTCATACGTAGCTCCTGGCACGTTGCTGATGCAAGGTCATGCTTTCTAGGCTGTCGTTAGGCGACGGTAAGACAAAAACTACATTTGATCTTCCCCTACGCCACATTGAGTGAAATATCACTGTTCATGTCGTTTCAATGCTGTTGGGATTCGAAGTACCGTTGCATGTTCCCCCAGATGTGTTTAGGAGCTTTCCACACGATGCATGCACGAGCTGGCAGCAGCCACAGTGCTCCTGGTGTGAAAGATGCTTTATCTGCATCATTTCCGAAAAAGGAAGTCATATAATGACCGAAATAAGCGGCAGTCTTACCTGAAATTACAGACAATGTTGGATCTGTGATTCTACCCTTGCCCAGCGCATGGGACAAACACTGTGTCTTCTAGAAGTACGAGGGTTGTTTCAAACTGGTCGTAGGGTGTTTTCTTCTCCATTACAGGGCTGCTTCTTCTGGCCCAGCAGGATTACTGTACATTTGCGTTCCATGCGAGTCAGGCATCCCAGCTCGCACTTTGCCGTGCACCGCGTTGAGACTTGAAGTGTCGGGGAGCCTCCGCATTTCTGTACACGTGTCTTATCACAGCCCGTTTTCGTGTCTGCGCTAATTGTGGTTTTCTCGGGGGATAGGACGCTGAGCTTGCAAGGCATTGCGTTGTACAGCTGCTGCACAACTCAGCTTATGTCTTGCGATGTGCACGGCCGTTCGCTTCTTGCCAGATCTCATAACGTTTGCTCGTCGGTCGAGCTAAATTCGCTCAGGGAGGCCCAACACTCGTGGGTGTGAGCACAATGGCCGATACTCCACCGGGATATGGTTTGTCTGAGTTGTACCCGCAGTGCGTGGCTCTTCGAAAGGAGCTGGACGCACTGCTGCTAGCGATATCCTCTCCCCCAACACCACAGGCCCTGGCCACCTCCGCAGCTGGCTGTGCGGGTGCCAGTGCAGGTGGCGTGTATGGAAGGCCTAGTGGAAGTTCTAGCAGGGAAGATCGTAATGGTGCCTGCACTTCTGTAGCAAAACTACAACGGTTCTCGGCCCTTACGCGCCAGTTTTGCATGTCGGTTCTTAGGCTACAGGAGGCGCTAGCGTCTGCAAAGTCCAATCAGATGTCGCGCAGCGTGCATTCAATGTGGGATCGAAGGGTTCAGGATTTGCTAGCAGATGCGGAAAGTTTCCGGAGAGAAGCCGAAGGCCGAATGAACTTAGAGCAACAGCGAGTTGAGGACGCAATGAGGGAAAGAAAAGCTCTTCTTGGGGAGGCAAGCGGTAGCAAGAGGTGGGGTGACCTGCGAAATACAGAACTCATGTATGCTAGGGAACGGGATAAACTACAGGAGTCCAGCAAAATGCTGGATTCCGTGCTTGCTCAAGGATGGAGCATTGTGGGGCAATTAGTATCTCAAAATTCATCGTTGAAGAGCGCAAGACGGAAAGTTCTCGATATGGCCAGCAGTGCAGGAGTGGCATCCACTCTTTTAGGCGCAGTGGTTCGAAGGCAACAAGGGGATAAATGGCTTGTGTACGGGGGCATGATTGTAACCCTAATCTTTTTTTTCATGGTGTATAGACTCTTCCACTATGGGAGCATTTTTAGCTTGGCCACCAGTCCAACTGACGCGGCAGAAGAGAGCGGTTTCAGTGAAGTGGATATGTCATGGTAACACCAAAGCTGAAAATTCCTGTTGCCCACGCTGGCGGAGTGCGGAGTGGATCGGGCTTGCAGCCTAGCCTGCACAAGTGTGTGAGACTGAATTTTTGCTCCAGATCCCGTTTTTGATTATTTAGTTCCGCTATGCTTTTGATTAACTGCTTTGGGGCTAACATATATGCTCTACCCGTCACGCTGCCCTCTAGTTGGCCCCCTGCCGATCCGTGCAGTACGTGGTGCAGGATTTTGCGACGGCTTGCCAACGCCCATGCTTCAACTATCAGCGATCATTCAGAACCCTGAGGCTGAGTATATAGAGAGGAAGTGCTACATCTTCAAGTGGTAAAGGCCCACGACACTTTCTTCTGCTGTGGGTTATGAGGGTGCGCTAGAGTGAATACACACGAGCAAAATGCTTGATTCGCTGTAACATTCAAACTAAGTTTCTTTTCTTGAAGGCTATCGTCAATGCTATCCAATTAGTGGGGGAAACATCTAGCTCAAGCTCGGAATGGCAGCTGCTACGACAATCTGTGGGAAGGCCAAGCATCTTTGCAGCAACAGAGGCTTCTTCATTCTCTGGGTTTCCTCGATTAACGGAATATTTGAGGAAGTCGTGATGGTGGCATTTCACTTTCAGCTTTATATGAGGCTACAAAGGCCACGTAGGTGCCAGACCGCTAGTCTCTGTCGTGGTTTTCAACTTGTACTAGATCATGACGTGTGCAACTCCCCATCTAGGGCCTCAGGGGAAATACACTTGACTCCAAACTCAATACAAACTAGATAGAAAGGTATTGAGTATATGCAAAAGAAACCTATCCTTCCCCTGACTGTACTGTTTGAAGTGTCGAAGTAGAGGTAGGGGGCCAAACACGACGCGCTGAGCTGCATCCTCCAAATACTCTGGGCATTCACAGCCAGTTATCACTTGCATCTTGCGTACATGCGCACAACAGTGCCTCTTGTTTTATCTAGCTAAAGCTTCTACGCAAGTACGCAGGATGTATGAACAGAGAAACCAATTACTGAATGTCCTGCTCACTCTATGCATTATAGCTAATGTAGTGCGAAGTGCCTACGCGTAGCTTCGCTCGTTACCGTGTGGGTGACGTTACCACTTCGGCTCTGTCCGCTAATAAAATAGGCGCCATCATTGCTAACTCAATGCTAAATTGATGGCTTGAGCTGAATGTCGCTGCATAGTAGCAGCCTACACTACATGATAGGCAATGGTCTTGCACTTGCGCATCCCTCAGGTGAGCCTGTAAAGGAGTGCAGCATGCTGCCCGAGGCGATAATTACGGCCAGGAACAGTGCTGTCAAGGACAAAAATACCTTTGTTTGGTCAGACAAGGCTCACAAGTAGGACGCTTCTTGGGTGGGTAGCAACTTTGTTCTTCAGTTTCTTCGCGCAGCAGGAGTTTTCAATTGGACAGCAGTGCCGCTGGGTAGAATAGGTTGGTTCACTGCTAGGGAAAGGTACTCAACTTCCTTCCTGCCTGCTTATAAATAGAGGATATAAACAGGTGCACTTATCAGGATATTGGCTCGGAATATGCTATGCATCAAAGAAGTGAGGAGACGAAATGCGTAGAGCTCGACTGAGCCAGCATGCCAGCAATGCTACACCAGAAGGGCTCCGTTACACTTCTTCTAGAAAAGAGCCTGGTTAAATAAATTAAAGCCGTATCTATATGCAGAAACTAGCCAAGTAGAATCTAAGGAACCACTGAAGTGCAGGATTTCATGTGTTCTGTTAACGTGCTTCAATGCCCGTGGACCTCGCCAGTTGCACCCTCCCTAGGGGAATATGGGGGCATTACAGCTATAATGGGTAATGTTCGGTATTTTATAATTGTATAGCCTTGCTTTCGTCGTAAACACGTGGGTTTGGTGTTTCTGGACGAGGTTGCTTATCTGCTGCCAGTAATCACACCTGGGATGGGCCAATGCTGCACGGCGACCCCCCAGGCGTTAGTGTCCCAACCCGGAAGAACGATTCAGTAAAGATGGCATTTTCAATCACACAGATACCACGGCAAATACTTGCTTTGTCATGGAATTCACCGGATTCCTTCCGTATATCCATTGTTTCTCATCGTAACCCCTTGTAGCTGTTCTTTCGGTTGACTGAACGGATGAAGCGCTCGCAAATCCACAGCCAACGAATTTTTCCAGTAGCACCACAGCACTCATGAAATTGAAGAGATGACCAGGTTATTGACTAGAGGAGGCCTTTCGAGACTAATGCTACGAATAGCCCCCCGCGTGTGCCCACTGGTTTTCTTTCTTTCTGCTCTTGGAGGGTATATTCCCACCGCATCCCTTCATGAGGCTTTGCCTGACGCAGCTCCCTCCGAAGATTATTTAAATAGACGCTATACAACTCTTGTGACTTCACAAGTTTCTGGACTGTCCTCCTCTGAATACGATGTTTCAACAGAAGGGGACGATACCCATCTTCAGGATGTAAAGGAAGGGCCTGGGCATGATGTAAGCAGCTTTGCCACTATTCAGAACGAACAAGGACTCGAAGAGGCATTAAAGAGTCAAGACACAACAGCTGAATCCTTTGAAGGGCCACCAACAAAAAGAAAAAGCAACCTTCGACTGGGGGATCTGTCAGAACTGCACCAAAAACCAAAACTATCGCACACCGAAGAAAGCAATGAAAACGGACCCAAGCCTTATACATCTTTGCCTAAACATCTTAATGATTGGGAAGTCGAAAGCCATAATTCATCGGATTTTTCTTTATCAGGGGCGGACACGAAAGAGTATGAAAGGGCGGCTCCACGTGGCGGCTCCATCCAGAGCCAGTTCCACAACCAATCAGCAGCACCTGCTGGCGAAAATGACATGCAGTACGGCTCGCAAGTTGATGAGAGCGCGGACAGGCGAATGGCTATCGAAACTGTTCTTAGTGTCGCTGATACTGGCAGCAGCATATCCATACCCTCTCCTCTGGCGTACAGCCTATTATATCGGACAAGAGATATTACGAACCCACTGAACCTTGCCAACTTTCTGGCAGAGGGGCAAGAGTGGCTTATTCCAGGTAAGGGCAGCCTCTGGGAAGGACTTGGTCGTCGCGTGGATTCACTATTTTCGGGCTTGTTTTTGAGGACAGCGAGCGTTCTACCAAACTACAAACGGAATGTGATTATATGCTACAAGGAATACAAGCCATCCATGTGGATAGAGATGTTTGGTCACAGAAACCAGTTCCTTAGGCAGCTTGCTTCTCTCTTCCAAGGCACACACCGTATGCAATCCGTTTACCTTCGCAATCTGGGAATGGAGATATTTGAAGTACCTCCTCTGTGGCGCATTGGAGAATTTGTTGCCAAGGTGTTGAAGCTGAAGAATTTCGTGAGCCACGTGTACACTGACCACATGGTAAGTGATTTTGATACCGAAGTGCAACTGCCTTTGCTTGATTCGGATCAATCTCATGAAGAGGGACAGGTGCGCGTGAGCCAGGAGCGTGACAGCCCAACCGACTCGACGCAACATGGCACCGATAGCCAGAACCGCGCGCCTAACCGCCGGCTGGAGGTCATGACAAATGATCCCTATACGTGGCAACAGTGGGCCATTGTGGATAGTGGACCAACAAGGTGGGGGATCGAAGCTCCTAATGCCTGGGATGTTTGGACAGGTAGGATTTCGGGCAAACTGTGCTCAGCACGTTGGGCAGGATTTCACATGCGCAGGCCGACTGGACACGTTGTGAAAAGGCACGGTAGGTATCAACATCTGAACTTAGCGTGCTATGGATTGCTAAAGCTGTGTGCGCGCTGTAAAAATCAGGCCTGGGAGTCAAACCCCGATTCACAGTGGCTGTCATAGACAGCGGCGTAGACTACGAGCATCCTGATTTAAAGAACCAAATATGGCGAAATCCTGAGGAGATATGTGGGAATGGCCTAGATGATGATTTTAATGGCTTCGTGGATGACTGTGTTGGATGGGTAAGCTGAACTAATACATTGGTGTGCTCACACTGAAGCTACTGGAACTATGAAAGTTAGTCTTCAGTTTCTTGAATACGTCAGAAAACGCGTTGTACCGTGCACAGATATGCGTTTCTGCCACAGGATTTTGTAAACGGAACAAATTTGCCGATGGATGAAAACGGTCATGGTACAGCCTCTGCAGGCATCATTGCTTCCGAGCCGAATAACGGCATTGGGCTAACTGGCGTATGCTGGGGGTGCGATATTCTGGTCCTTAAGGCTCTCAACGAGGAAATAAAAGGAACCATAAGCGCATTTGCCAGGTCGCTCGACTACGCTATTGGTAAAGGAATTAAGCTTTCAAACAACAGTTACGGAGGGAGAGGTAGTGGCTTCAAGGGCCTACAAGAGGCAGTTCAGCGAGCCCGACAAGCAGGGATGATTGTGGTAGCGGCTGCAGGGAACTACAATGGCAATAATGACAACGACAAGTGAATCAGCGCCCTCATGGCAGACAGTAATCTCGGTCGCTTGTTGAACTGATTCCTAAGTGTATGATCACACGCGACAAAAACTCGTAATTCATATAATCTGTGGTGCTATTTGTGCAGGCAACCGGTTTTTCCAGCATCCTACGACCTCGATAACGTCGTATCTGTTGCTGCCATCAGTCGCAACGGGCAGCTAGCGCCTTTCAGTAGCTATGGCAGGAAGCAGGTGGACGTAGCAGCGCCAGGAGCCAACATCATGGCAACGTCAGCTAGGAGAAGCTACCGGTCCGTGAGTGGTACCAGCTTCGCTGTTCCAATGGTGACAGGCACCATCGCCCTTCTTTGGACCCGTCGACCCCACCTAAATTATCGACAGGTCATACAAAGACTGCTACGAAGCGTGAAGAAGAACCCTTACCTTGAAGGTAGGTAGAAAACTGCTATCCTTGGATTATCTGGAATATCAGCCGTAAAATAATTTCTTAAGGCATCAGGAGGACAAAGCGGCAGCAAACAAAAAAGCGCAACGAGCTCAATCTACCGCCATGATGAGTTTACTTAGGAGTACACACGGGATGCTGTCTCTATGCTCGCATACGAGTGCGTCAATATTTCATGATGAGCCATAGGCCAGACCGCATCTACGTGCTGCGCATTGCAGGGCTGATCGCTACTGGAGGCACTGTTGACGCATGGAGTACACTTGCAAAGGAAGACACACTAGACCCGTATGCAGCCCGCCCTGTTCTTCCCATGACGTGTGCTACAGCTTCATGCAGCCCGCACGCGACGTGTACAGATGCTCAAGGAAGAGCAAAATGTGTGTGCAATCGTGGATTCGAAGGGGACGGAAAGGTGTGCGTGGACATCGACGAGTGCATATTTAGTCCATGTGGGCCTGCATCCGTGTGCGTTAACACAGTGGGCAGCTATCAGTGCAAGTGCCGTCGGGGATTCCAGCAGACTCAGGAAACGTGTATAGATATCGACGAATGCAGCCTCGGCCTACAAAATCTAATCCCATCACCTTGTCCATTGCAAGCCCAATGCTGCAACTTCAGCGGAACTTTTGACTGCATATGCCCAATTGGCACCGTGTGGAATGGTGTATCTGGACCTTCTGCGCAATGCCTAAGAATAAGTAAGATGAAACCAAGTAGAGTGCCGATGAACAGGAAGAAACTCCTGCGCCTTTGTGTTTGGTGAATGAAAAACACAGTACCCCAAGAGAGCTAGGCGGCGCACGGACCAATTAATTCAAAACATGCGCTGTATGAGTATTACAAGTGCCTTCGACGATTGTTGCATCCAACTTCAATAGTGTAGTTGGGGCGGCACCTCCATAAGAGTGCCTTCCAACACATGCACGCGCTCATTCTCCCATATGTTTCCAACTTTGCACTGGCCAATTTCTCAGGCTCACCAAGCCGTGGTCCGTGTACAGGGAACGGGGGCTGTGGAGTCAACGCCCTGTGTCAAGCGCTCCTTACCCCGGAACCTCTGCGAACATGTAGCTGTACAAGTGGATTCAAGTCTTTGCGCTTAAATAGCAAGGAGATTGCCATGGCCATGGCAAAGTCCCACATGAGTTCCTTCGACAACACAGTATGCATTCGTGAGGATATTCTGCCGGAGGAACAAGCATATTATCTCGTAACTATGCACCGAGAGCGCCTGCGGCACTTGCGAGAGCCGACTGCAAGCCGCACTGTCACGGGACGCAGTGTGCAAACTACACCCCAATCTTTAGGATTGCCTGGGTCTGGACTACTTAACGAGCAGAATCTTACCCCGTCTTATGGTACATACATCCCAACTCCCCTTACATCCGGGTTGACTAACCGATCATGGTCTACGTCTACTCCTACCTCGTTACAGCCTGGGCCACATGCCAGCATGCCGTACCGTGGCTCTGCCCCGCAGTTCCCCGTTGTAGCACTTCCAACAACCGCAGGCACTAAAGCAAGTACTGCTCCAGAAAGACCGCGGATGGCATCCTTGGCAAGAGCTTCCTGTTTGCTGGGAGTGTGTTTTCCGTAGAACTACGCGTTGCATAGCGAGAAGTGGCTCCCCAACGTCCCATGAATCTTAAATGAGTCTGTGAGGTTGCGTCACTGGATAAAATGGCTTTATTTTGCAGCTGGTCGGCGAAATGACTGGCTCAGGCCACCCCCTACTCTCTGCGAAAGCGTCATTGACAACAGAAGCACCTGTCGGTCCCAGAGCGTCCAACGAATATTTCCGTTTTCCGCGTGGAGAGGTAGAGCAACATTCAGCTGCACTCATAGAATAATACATTCTGCTTCTTTGTGGCACCGTTGCACCTACCCTAGGCCCGTCCTCGGGATACCAGTGTATCGTCGCGCCATGCTGTTGAAGCGTCTGTTTGAAGGCTGGGTAATGTGATGTTTGTTCGTTTTTCCTCATGTACCCAAAGTAGAAAATATCGCACACACAGGAAAACTTATCGTGTCTCATTGCCAATGCTTTTATTCTTTCTGTTCCAAATGGAGTACATGTGCAAACGCTCGAGTACTGGCATTCGGGTTATCGGAGGCACCAGGTTGCCCAGTCGGTTTAATCGTGTGGTTCTTGCATAACAGCCCCAACAAAACTCTTTACATTGAGTTTTTCCGGAGCTTACCTGCCTACAACATTTTACTGCATTAGCCAATCCACAGCTACCTACGCCCTCACAAATTCTCGGCCAGTTTCTTTTCGTTCCGCGTCGAGACCGAACAAACCGCTTGTTCGTACGTTGCTAAGTATAGCCCTTTACCCTGCCTATCCACCTCTTGAAAGAATCAGTTGACTGATTGCAATCAAGCAGCTTGGTGGTGCCAACAAAGTGGTTGCGCTCCTCTAAGGAATCGGTTTGTAATGGCGCAACGGCGAACATCGAGGTCGGCTGCGGTACGCCCCAAACCCCAATCCATTGGCTAGACACACTTGCAATCTACTCTGCCATGATACAATCAAAAGCAACATGATGTCTTTTGCGTAACTTGTGGGGAAAGTGCTTCCCTCGACGCTGTCACGCAGCTTGGGGTCACCCTTTGGTGCCGGTCCGTGGAGCAGGAGGGCAGGGGTTTCATGTAAGATCTTGTCCCGCCTTGAAATGATTGTGTTTTCGTACTTCTTTATACATCACCAGGTATTTTTCTGCTGTGATAAGCAACAGAAACAAGGTGATTTGCCTCTAGGAAGCGAAAATTTCCTTCGTGCTAATTTCTTGCTGCTTCCCCTCCATCCACCAAAGGACAGTTACTGAAGCCAATTTCCTGAACTGGATGCACAAAAAGCCTTCAGGGAACAGTGATAATCTCATGCTTGCTCACATTGACTGTCTCAGCGGCAAAAGGTGCCACATTTCGAACCGGGCCTGTTTGTGGCCATTGGGACGCTGTGGGCGGCTTTCATAAAGCAACGGCTACTGCGCATTGAAACTCTTTGTAAAAAAGCCACCGGTAACACTATATGCAGTTAAATGTATAGCTAAATATGTCAGAGGCACGCGTGCAACACCTTCTACGCCTCATTGACGAGTGCCGTCCAGTCCAACAAGGATCTGACCATTATCTGGCCTCAAGGAGGCTGGAACTGGCATACCGCGAAATATGTTCGCTGGCAGAAACATCGTTGATCGACCTCAGTGCTGGTAAGCTCTCACTACTGGCACTGGAAAGAAACTCAACTAGTTTTTTTGTCAGTTTTCAGGAGGCCCCACATAATCCAGACTGTACGATTCCCACTCCCCATGTACTTTATCCACCACAGCAAGTCTCATAGGCAAATCAGATAGATTCTACACGCCATTTTCGTTCCAAAGTTCCTCCCAGGCGGGCAAAAGCAAGCCCTCAGTGCCGTTTCGTGGCTCTGGCTTTCCGTTTAACTTTCTCCAGAGATGGTACTTGCATTTTGCATGCACGCCTGCGGACAAGGCCACCTAGAAAAGGCAATAAGTGTTTTTCAGGTTAGCTACTTTAGTGATGCATTTTTGACAGAGATGAAAGCATAGCTAAGAGCTGCAGTAATTTGGAGTGGCGCCGCCGAGGATCATGTCACAAGCGTGTCCAATTTGTTATTTTTCTATTCATGGCCAGCTATTCGACAAAGTTGGAGGTCAAACGCTACACACACAAGCTTATGGACTGCTTGTTCGGTGCGTTATTATGTTCGTATGTTGGTTGACTGATTTTTTAATCTTGCAATATGACTCAGCTGAGTCTCTGGTATTCTTGTACTGGACAGCTAACTGTAAGATACGTAAATGTCTATCGTCAGTGCTTTCTCCAAGCTTGATCCTAGGTGATTGCGCTCCAGAAAAAGGCTTTGTTTGCGTCTCAGAGCGTTTCTAGGCACACGTTACTCTCACTTTGCAGGCGCCAGAGGGGTGGCGCTCTTGGAACAGCATGTCAATGCCCTCAGCTTCATAGAAAAGGCCCTTATGATTGCAAACGAAGAGCCAAATTTATTTCCGTATGAATATTTGCGTTAAACAAAATCAGTTCTCGTTGTTTGAACGCTCCCTTTGGCAGCTACATGGTATTCCACGGGTGAAAAAGCGCCCAAACGATCCATCCAGTGGCACACCAACTCCACTAATACCTTGTGGAGAAGCAAGCAGTACACTCTACATCTTACACGCGCATTAAATTTTTGCAGTGCGCAAAACATCACTAGAGACGCTTACTGAAGGCGTGCAACTCGTTTTCATGCAGTCTGAGGATTTTCAAACAGCATGCCCTGAAAGTGCTTCTCGCTCACGTACGGCCTTTCATGAGGTCATCCTGGGCTAGGAATTTCTGCACCATTTTGGAGAGAATAATGCCATTGATACAGTAAGCACTCACAGGGCTTTGGCATGTGAAGGCCAGCAGCATGTCGCCCTCGGATATCCATTTATGAAATTTCCTTCGTGGATGTAGATCGCTTTTGTGCGGTGGAACCACTGAGAGGCGTTGCAGAGTTCAACAGATAGCAGAGCCGAAAGTCTCAGATAAGGTCCAGAAAGCGCCCAAAGCTGCGCCTGCGAAGCCTATTCCAGTCCAAGGCTTAGGCACGTTTGATCGACCCAGCGATGCAATGGAACTACAACTGCTCACTTCATTCCTTCTTCATGCAGCCTTTTGCTTTGAGGATGGAGGCAAGCTCCATAAAGCGCAAAAGGTAATATCAAGGCACCCTGTTGTGCTTTGCTCGAAGGTCTTACAGTACACACTTAAATTTGTAGCCTATGAAGCTTTCAATCGGTGGCTTCTGCTTTTGATCAACGAGTAACAAACACACGAGAGCCTTGAAAAGTCCGAAGTGTGGAGTTAGCGCTTTAGGCAATTGAAGATGCAACTCAAGTGTATACTGATGCCAAAGCTTCTCACGGGCACGAGCCTCAGTGGTGGAAGTGCCTGAGGCCTTTGGAGCGCAAGCTGGCGGTGTGAGCAGCAGCCATTCAGCTAGTGACTTTTCCTCGTTAATAAAGCATCTCCATGGGAACTTGAAGAAAAAAAGGTGGCGACTGTGGCGGTGGGAACACGTTTGGTGAATGCACAGAAAGACATATATCTGTGTGGATATTTCAGAGTTCACGGAAAAATTAGAGCACAGCACGACATTGCCGACCCTGTTCCAACGAAAGTTGAATCCCCTCCATGGATGTCTGCAGTAGAGACGGCAGTGTCACTTTGTTGCCGTGCTGAAAAGTTCTCCCTACCCTCGGCCTCAACGAGGTCGACAAAAGAATATTCAAGCCAAGCCAAGTCGGATTGTGCATTTAATGAATTAATAGCTTCGTGGGAACTTCTCGATTCTCATCTGCCGCAAACTGTGCGTAATGCATCCATCGGCAAGGGCTCACCAACACAGGTTGACACCGAGCTCGACCGTTTACATAATTCTATTGGGGATCTTCGGAAGTTTGAAGAAAACGAAGTTTATGCAGCTTACTTGTTAGCTAAGGCAGCTTTGACGCAGCGACTCTGGCTTCTTGCTAGGGCAATGTCAAAGTGCTTGGCTAGGTAATCTCGTTGTCACATAGATCCAGCGTAGTCGCTCCCCTAGCTGTGTGTGGCTTGGCGTCGATACTAACAGCCAGTACATGTGAATCCAAGACCCCTACAGGTGAGAGGGCTTCTGCGCCCATTGGATCGGATCTTTTTTTCGTTCAGGTGGCACACTGCAAGTAGGACTGGCGCAGCCCTCCTTAAACAAATCCTGGATATTGAGACATCGCTGCACTTGCACGAATTTCTCGAGGAACTCCAGCTCGAAAGCAATACCGACTCCTGTTCTCCCATGAAGCTACAGTTTTCTGGTGCTTCTTTGAATGAGCCACGCCCATTTTCAGAAGCCCGTTTGCAGGCTATCGGCCGCCTTGGCGAGTGCCTCACTTCTATGGAACACTCTGGCGAAAGCAGAGACCTTGTGGAAATCTGTATAGCTACGATGTGGAATGTCGCCAGGCCGTGTCTTGGCTCGGAATTTCGACATCTGATTTACAGAAACATCAAAAAGGTAAGCCACACAACTGAAGAGAGATCTTCTGACACGCGCATATCGTACATATACGTATATCCCTACGCTGCCCTCACCATAAGCGATATGATCTTGCACAGGCCAGTGACATACTAGAATGCTACCAGTCAAGCCAAATATCAGTCCGAGTGCAGCTTGCTCACCAGCTGGCTCAGTACGAGGTGGAGCAAGGGTTAGTAAATGCGGCGCGAGCATCCCTTGATAAGGCGTTGGTAGCTGAATGCAGGAACGCTTCCTGCAACGCCCCCAAACGTGAGCGTGCCGTTACTGGAAAACAGGCTAATGTTTCTACAATGGCCACAGTCGTTGCCTCCGCGAGCTCTATGGGCCCTGATTCAAGCATGATAGAGACAGCGGAGCTGCATTCACTCACTGTGTGCTTAGAACGAATGCACGAAACTGTAAGCATACTGGCGGGTGCCCCCGAAAGTTGCATTCCGACACTGCAGCTCCAACATCTGGTCTTCAATGCCAGAGGCGAGCGGTCACTTGAGAAGGTGATAAATAATGCAGACGATCTTCGTAGAAAAGCGCTGGAGCAGTTGGCAGACGAAGCAAGCAAATCCGACAGTTGTGTGGCAAGTGATGATTGTCAAGGCTCAGCCAAAAGGGCGCTTGGATCTTCAGAGCAAACGCATGCATCTGTCGTGCAAAAGCAGCCGATTTCTTGCAAGGGCGAAAGTACAGTGAAAAAACTAATACTGGCGTTTGGTCACTTGGTCAGCCGTGCTGTACAGATGGGCGACAACAATGCAACAGAGAGAGCTGCAAGCGCGCTCCTGTCCATGGTTCATGGAACTGAAGAATACTTGGATCTTTCACCCGAGGACGCTCAGTTTTGTGGGGATACTTCAAAAGCGGATCTGCGCATACGATTAGATCCACCGTTTGAAACGGAGGTAGCCGTGAGCGCCGTAGAAGCTGCATACGCACTGGTTAGTGCCAGAATTAACCAGGGCTCGAGCGGCTGAAGGAAAAAAACGCTCAAATCTGATTGCAACAAAAGGGCCGTATTTTGTTCAATTCAATGTGGTGTTCCAGGCCGTTTGCAGGAGCGCGAAAAAGCATGCGAGCTCCTTAAGAACCAGAGAAGCCCGTCGCGTCATGGCAGCTGCTGGAGATGGAGCCATTGGGTCTGAAGGACTGCTTTCTCTTTCAAAGACGAGTACGAGTGACTTAGAAGTGCAGCACGACAACTGGAAGATGCCCGAAGAGGGCCGAATCCAAGGCTTGTTGCTGTTCGGTTGCCGTGTAAGGTATGGAGACACGTTCGCTATGAGCTAGTTGTTCAGTACTTTCGCTGCACGACTTCAGGGCGTTGTCTTTGCAGTTCTTTACGCCAACAGCCAGCTGCACTGACAAGCAGCCTCTAGGGAGGTAGCGGGGGTGTATTCCAAGAATGGAGTTCCGAGGCATTGCATGTCTTCAGCGCGGCCTTTGGCCAAAAGTGGCTTGTCGTCAACGCTGCAGTGCACTCATGGAATATACACAAGGGAGTGCTGGCACGCATCGAGACACGAGTCCAAGAAATTGTTCGGCTTATGCCTTTCTTAAAAGAGATCTTCTATCAGCTGGTGGAACAGGCACCCTGTTCGCATGCGAGTGCCCTACAAACGTTCACCACGTTTTGCGCTCGTGCTGCCCTGGTATGTCGTTTCGTCGTTTTTTCCAGCAACCGCCACTTGCCTCTGCTCCGCAACTCAAGGAAGAGGCGGGTGCTGCAAAGAACTGCTTTTTGCGCGGGGTGATGCATCGCAGGCTATTGGTGACTTCGCCCTAGTTCAAGAATTTTGTGGCCGAGCCATTCCGCTCTGCCACGCCTCAAGTAGGAGAGCCATATTAGGTGCGTTGCTCCAGGATGTCATGCAACAAGGGCGAGTTGCGCAGCCTGTTCTGTTGCGTTTGTTTAAGTCCACGTCCTCTGCGGCTGCGGATCATGGAGGCGCGTCTGAAAGGGTTGGAAAGGCAAAGCAAGTGCGAGGACAGGTAGCTGCAACGACCGAAGGGCCAGCACAGGCGGCGATAACTCCGGACGTTATGGTGCTCCTTCAGATTGAGGTGAGAGTGCTGTCTCACTACCTGTCAATAACTTGGGGTTCTTTTGCAGCAGCTAAATGTCGTGCGTCAAACGCGTCACGGAGGTCACTTCTCGCAGCCCCTCCTGCTGCTGCTGCACTGCTTGATTTTTCCCGAGATTCGGGTGTGCTGAACTTTCCTGCCCCTCAGAAGGCGATGCTGGAACAGGACCCTGCTACACAAGAGCAGGTGCTACTCCAGTGCGGAGACGCGCTCGCTGTGGCGACTGGCGCTGTGACGTCGGCTGCTGCTGAGTCAACGGAGAGCGCTGCTGCAGTGAACTGCGAGTTGTGGACGCGTCTCGCGGGGGCGTCGCTTTCCACCAGCTCCGGCACCTTGAAGTGGCTGGCTGTAGGGTATGCCTACCAAGCGCTTGGACAAAATCATTGGGAAGTCCCCTATAAAATCATTTCGACGCCAAACCACCGGCTGCAGCAATGGAGAGGCATGGCGCACGCTTTCGCAGGGCTGGGCCTTCTTGCCGCGGATCTCACGTCGTAAGCAGCGTCATTCCCTCAACATAAGGTTGCATGCGCATGATTCAGCTTTTAAATTGCAAGCTGGGATTTAGCAAGTGTCTGAGCAGTGACGGTACCTAGCCACATTATTGAGAGTGGTTATTTGCTGTGCTAGGCCGGGACGAGTATTGGCTATGCGCCACCTCCACCAGGCCTGCAGATACGGGAAAGAGACACAGTGCACGCAGCTCCTTCTTTTTTCAGCGAAAGGATTATGTAACGTAGCCCTTTCAGGGGTACACGGTGAAATCGACAGGGAGGAGACATGCTCGGCTCTAAAAGACGTCCTCGACATGATTCCTGCCAGCTGCCGACCAGCCTCGATGCCTTTGCTGAGTCGCATGTACATGGGGCTGCTTTGGATCCTTTGTGCGAGCAAACGATGGGACGAGCTACTGCGCACAGCAAAGGCGGCAATGCTGCTGCTTCCCAAGGCTCTGCATGAGGCAATAGTGAAGCTGCAGATTTTCTCGCTTACCCGTACAGAACCACCCCATCTGCTTTCCGCGGTACGCGCCCTTATCAAGGGCGAAGCTTCCAGAGAAGCCGACTTGCTTCTTTGGTTTGCTCGGCTTGCACGCAAAAAATGCACCATGCAATCCATTGCACTGGAGGCGTACGACGGTGCCCTGAAGCTGCTCCAAGCAAACAAGGACCCCCAGGCGGTTTTAGTTCACCTAGAACTTGCAAAATGGTTCTTCAGCATGCGGCCCCCTCAATACCTAGCGAGCTCACACGTTTCGGCTGCAGCAAAACTAATAGAACTCTGTGCTAACAGCAGACACGTAAGGAAAAGACCCACACGAAACGGTCTGTAGCCAACCGCCTAGTTATTCTTAAGCCCTGGCTGGATACAAAATGCATCCTTTGGACACATTTGCTTGATACGCTTGTTTTACGAGCAGAGCTTGCTTCTATCACCCAGCCGGGATGCAGATAGTGAAGTTCAAAAGGCGTGGGAAGAGTCCGCAGCCGGCGTATTACGTCTTGAAGGGGTGTCGATACGGCTGGATCACTTGTTGCTCTTGCATACACAAACTGTTAGACTCCTTTCTTGTTCTGATGCCCCAACTACAGCAGAGGCACTGCGCCAAATCTTGGACGTATCCTCCCAAATGCTGACGCAATTTTCGCAGCAGACGCGAAACGCGGATAGCCAGTCCGAAGACCTCGTACAACAAGAAGGAGATGGCGGTGCTGAACGTGGTACTATGCTCAAAGAGGCAAGTGCCAGCCTGGTCGCATGCAAAGAGAGGAGCTTTTTACATAAATGCATATATAGTGCCCGTATCATCGGGCTGCTATGTGCTACATTGGATGGGCTGCATAAGGGACTTTAGGGCCTTGATCAGCAAACGATCAGCCCTACTTGCCCCATGGTATGATGGCCACACCCCAATGAATATGTGAGTTTGTGTATATGCAGCAAGACTCCCAAAACATGAATGCCGGAGTGGCTGCTGCCAGCCTATGCAACCCAATTTGCCTTAAGCGAGTTGATTCCACAGCTAAGTCAGTGACTCCTGCAGAATGTAGTACGCCAAACCAGCTACCCACTGCGCCTCCTGGTGAGGCATGTATGAGCAATCTCTTGGCATCCTGCATGCACTCTGACAGTGGAGAAACTCGAAAAGTGTCTCTCTGTTCCAATATCCTCGTCCTAGCCTTCCGCTCATTAGCAGAGCTGGAGGCCTTGCTTTTTGAGCTCGGGATGGAGGGCTGTGCTCTGCGGCTCACGCAATTACGCGCTCGAGTCACTGAAGCATTCTTAAAACTGTCCTTAGGATCGGCTGGTGGCAGTAGTGCAGCCAATGATATTGAAACCGTGCATCCAGCATTGTGCCTCCTCGAGGCGTCACTGAATATACAGCTCTTCAGAGCTGCTGTCGCTTGTGGGTGCCTGAGTGAGGCCCGAACATTGCGGTCGTACTTTTCGCCGCTGGCCATCCGCACATGGATAGCAAAGCTCGCTTCAGCAAGAGAAGGCAATATGGGGATATCAAGCATGCATGAACGGCAGGAACGCTGCTTCTCTGTGGTTACTGTAGACTGCACGTGCAGTCTTATTTCCCTTGGTGAGCTTCTGGTCACCCTTGGGGAACAATGTCTGCTCATTGGGGAGGTAGGCCTGAGTTCCTTATTGGGCCGCACTGCCTCTCTGTACATACCAAGGTCTGCCCGAGTCTTGAGACAGAGCAGCGATAGCCTCTTCGCTCGCAACGTTTCGCTACTGGCGCGATCACGGCTTCGCCAGGGGGACGTGAACGGCCCGCTGCCGTTGTTAGACACGATTGTTAGTGACGCGAACGAGTCCGAGCTTGAAGTGCCGCTAGCGCTCAATATTGCCGAAACACTTTGGGTAGGTTGCATCCTTTTTAATGCATTCAATCGAACCCACGAACACTGACGCACAAGGAGGCGCAACGCAAGTTATTGGGTTCCTTTAATTTCAATGCGTTCTATAGTGAAGGTGGGCAACACATTGATTTGACCTTTACTTCTGCGGAAGCGGAATGTGCATAAGCTTCGCACATAGTGCTAAATAAGAATGCGATTTTTGCCTGTAGATGTTCCATGTTGCCAAAGGCAGCTTGTCAAAAGCTCTGTTTATAGTCCGGCAGATCGAAACAGCCCTTCGCGAGCTGGCAACTGCCTCCTCCACAAGCACTGGTTTGGACACGAAAAATCTATGCCTAGACCTCGAAGCCGGCTCACAACCAGAATCGCCGCATTCCTCCCAGCCTGATACTACCAAAGCTAAATGTGCCAGCAGTGCTACGCCGCCAGTTATTCGGTCTCACGAGTTACCCTGTGGGAGACGCAGCTCACCTAAGGGGGCCCCTCAGTATCTTTTGCCTATACGAGTCTGCAAGCACCGTCTTACGGAGCTACAAGTAGAGCATATATTTTCACTGCATTGTCTTGGTTGGACTACTGAAGGAGGCGCCTTGCCGTTTAACTGGTTACCCGTGTTTCTGGAGGCTGTGGATCTATTAAATAGAGTATTAGATCCAACCGAAGACCCCGCATTGCCCTTGAAGCCATTACGGGCTTGTGCAGCGGGCTGCCTGCGAGGTACTCGGTTTCTAGGAGCTGCGATGCGATTTATGTGGTCATATAGAGAAAACTTTCATGCGAAGAGCTGGAAACGACGCAACATTGCCCTTGCACCAGCTCCAATGCCCCAGATTCCTCCACTTGTAACGCCGACGGACTTACAGAAGTGCATCGAAGCACTCCATCAACTTCTTGTAGTAAGCGCGTGAACTCGGTTTAATGCGTTGAGGCTACACACTGAATAGGAATCATCGATACAGGCGGAATGCTCATAAGGACACACTGTACAATCCAGCGTGCGCTACGACTTGGAGCTTCCTTGCTGGAATTGTATTCCATGCGTCTACAGAGAGCTCATCTGGAGTCAAAGATTGCTCTACAATTTATCGCTGCCCACAGCGACTTCAGTGGCGTTCAGCAGTCTGCCTTAGTATGGGCTGATATGATTGCTGTGGCACGTGCCCACTTGGTGTGCCTACGCCACCAACTTCAGCTGGCGACGCTGGAGTTGTCGCGAGCAGACCTGCATGAAGCACTTGAATGCTCAAGTCTCCAAACTCCAATTCCAAATGAGGCAGAACCAATCGCCGATAGTGGTGTGCTCATACTTGCAAGCACTTCAGCAGGGGGCAGGCCGCGCGAATTGCAGCAGTGGCTTTACGACAGCCAGTGCGAAGAAACTTTCTCGCCAGCCTACTGGAAGTCTGAGGAAGGGCGACTTACTGATGTGATCCAGGAACTGGAAGCTCTCGGCACGGTAGGCTTGAGTCGTTGCCTGCTTGACAAGCCGAGCAGATTCGGCGATGTGTGCAGCATGCCCTTACTCGACCTGCAGTGGCTATGCCAATATGCAATGGCAAAGCACAACCACCTCTCCCTACAAGGACGCAAAAGAATGCTTGACCAAGGGAAGAACTTGAATGAGGTGAGGATACACTACCTCAATCGTGGCTCGTTATGCGCCGTCGCACTTAGTTATCAGCGGGGTCAGCGAATGCTAAGGGAGATTCAGACAGCACAATTTTCCCATGACTGCGCAGCTATGCCCGTGGAAACCAGACGGAACCGAGCAAGGGGAACATCGCGAAATGCAGGTTGAAGACATACGAAGTGCTGTGGCTTTCGTGAGGAGCGACACTAAAGACTAGAGGAGCAGGAACTTAATATTCACGTCAGCCTAATTAGAACGCTTGGGCCTTACGCATGTGCGTCTGAGAAATGATCACGGCAGCGATTTTTCACGCGCTCTGTTATATCCCTGTTTGCAACCATCTGCTTCTCGCTAGGTAGAAAAAAATGCAAAGGGACAATCAAGGGCTTCAAATTATCTAGCCTCCGTAACAGCACTAGATTCGCGACAAGGCATCCGCCACTCACTTTGTTCCCCCGAGCTAGAAGAAGCATTTGCAGCTTCTGTTGCTGGTGGGCATCTCACTGAAGCAACACTTCTTGGCGAAGAGCTTATTCTTCACGTTTCGGGCAACAGGAATGGCGAGCAGCTGGATCGAACTTTTGCTACCATCGCTACTCTGCAGGCAGCGCGAGTTGCGCAGATCGGAAAGCTCTTGCATCTTCAACACATGAATCCACAGCTGACTGAAAGTGTTGCGGCACAAGAGCTTCGGATCCTTGCTGATTCTTACAAACATGCAAATGCCTTACCCCAATTTCAACCGATGAAAGCGTGAGGCACACACTACGAGTGAACAACTTTAGTCGCAGTCGAGCTATTGCTAGGCTGAAAATTTGCTTGTGAACTAATTTACAATAAACCTGTCACTTTTGTCATAGCGGCTACAAAGCGTTGTTGCCCTTTGTGTTCCCTCTCGAGGTAGAGCCTCTCAGTTTTGTTGCTGTGCTGGCTTCAGGCTGCTTGAATCCCAAAGTTCCTTCGGGCGAATGACCAACATTGCTGCCCCGTCTCCTTTGGCGATCCTTAATACGTGGTTACCCACCAATTGCTGCGTTGTGGCTCTCTATTGTGCCCGTGGATTTATTTTCCTAGCTGCAGCCAACCCACCTGTCCATGCAGACGGCTCTGCGTCTGCATGGAGGTTCTTCGTGGAACGGCGTGCCCTTCCAGAATGCATCTTGCTCGATGCCGGCGAAGCGGGGCAGTGCCTTTCCCCTCTTTGCAGAGAGAGCAAGTCAACACAAGCAGTGGGAGCTCCATATTCGCACAACGCCCGAGTTCATGCGCTGCTCAACGAATTGTTTGAAGCAATGGAAACGCAGCTGTTGCAGTGGTCCCTTGAGGACATGCTTGCTCAAGGGCAATCAGGGCCATGTAGCGAGTTACGAAGCCACCTGTTGCTGCTCCCCGATATGCATCTGTCACATTTCGCCTTTGAATGCTTGCCTGCACTCAAGAGGGTTTTCGGCTGTCGTATATTCAGAGATTTCAGCTTGCACATGTTTGCGCTCCGCATGAAAACTCATGACTCGTCTTCTTCTGTAGCTGCCCAGCTGAAAAGGACGGTTGTCAAGATGCACACTGGTTTTGCCAGAGACAAGCTAGTCCTGCTGCCAGAAGCTGTCCATTATTCACCCCTGCACAGTGTGGTTACTGGTGGATATCACACTCAAGAAGGAAAAGTTCAGCAGCCCCCACTGGCTGCTGAGGCTGGCTGCGGGGCAGCTACAGGCCTTGAGGCCTCAAAATCATGTACACGAAAGAAAACAGTATCGCCTCAAGCAACGCAACAAGACCGATACATGCATGACTGGCGTTCTACCGTTGCTGCGGAGCTTGCGGGTTTCCCGAAGTCTGGTTCCACGGATGGGAGCCCTGAAACGCCGCCTCGCAGTAACATCATTCCAGAATTGCTGTGTTCGAAGAACCCGCAAGCTGCGTGGGCATTATCTTTGGACAAGTTGGTTCTAAGGTACGAAGACCTTAATAGGGCTCTTGCCGGAATGGACCTGACACACCTGTCTCTTCTTGGTTTGCTTTCCTTGAGAGGAGTAGAGTCTGCTGGCAGCTCTGTTTCAGCCTCTCCACATGGTGTCTATCATAAGCAAAAAGCAGCGCCTATCTCCAAAGAAGTCGAAACGTTACTTCTGCTAAGTTTTAGGGGTGAGAAGATTTCCCTGTTTAACAAGGCTCAGTAACTAATTGGTTTGTGGCATGCGGAGAACTGTCCGAAATGAAGACCTGATGCACCCCTTTTGCCTTCCAGATGCAGACAGCTCTTATCGTAGACACACGAACTCAGGTGAAGCTCTCAACCCTGGAATGCTGAGTGTTTGGGAATGTGAACAGGGGTGGGAACGATTGTGGTCGCTGACGAGGCCCTCAGCGACCAGCAAAAGGCGGATCTGGCCAAACGTTTTTTGACTGAGGTGGCGGGTAGTCAGACAACAGTGTGTGCTGCTCTGTAGGTCAAAACAACGTGCATGTGTTCAGTCATAACAACGGCAAATACTAGCGCCAACGCCTCATTACCACCTGACATGCTTAATAGCCACTTGGGTTACAAGTTGGCTTTCCGCTCGCCATAAATAGCAGTACGATGCTCAAGCGGAGTATTGAACTGCCTGATTTATCTTATAAGCTTCTTGATCTGCTCAGAGAATCTCTCTGGAGTTCGCATGAGGAGAGCGGCCGAGTGCATACCACTAGGAAGCCCAATTCATCCACCAAGATGGATCCAACCGCGCACCCTAGTTCCACCTCTACGTGGGGTCCTGGATACAGGTTTGCAAATAAAAGGTTTGATACAAATGAGTTGGCGAGAGGCGTACGGATCTACGGGCTCCCTTGGATCAACCGCTTGGAGCCTCAGAGGACCGCGGTGAAACAAGAAACCCAAAAACCTTCGATGAAGAAAGACAGAAAGTGATGCCTCAAGAAGTTCCCGAAAGGAAAACATGCCCGAAGGCCTTTTGAACCGATTTTGCACGCTCTTTTGCTAGTGGCAGGAACGGAAAATCGGCACTTGCAGTCCGTACTGTAAATCCTTTGCCTGCCCTAGAAGTACGTGGCGACGTTTGAAACAAACCACCCTTCAGCGAGACATGCTAGTACACAGGGTTGCTGATACTCAGCTTTACTGGAAGAACATTTTATTTTCTTAGTGTTAAAAGGTTCGGCAGTAAATGTACGTCTTGCCAGAACAGGGTACTTCGTAGAGAGCCGTGCACGCTGAGCTGCAAATACGCTACTCAGCACCCAAATCACGCAAAGCTATATGCATTCATGCTAATTAGCGCAAAGTTAAAGACTAAAAAGGGTATCAGTTGAGGTGCTTTCTCGGTCATGTTGAGGGCTTCGTTCGACCGCCAGCCATCGGGCGCAAAGCAGGGAGTGTGTTTGGAGTTCGTATTTTCCCGGATCAACAGATATTTTAGTTGTGTTTAGCTCCTAATTAGAGAATTTAAGAAGAATTCATCGATCGGTGGCGGTGGGTGCCGCGCTTTTGATACCGCAAGCACGCAATAGAGAGAGTGGTCACAAGGTGCCCGCCCACTGGTGCGAGGCCAGAGACAGTAGGCCTGCCCTTTCTGAATGACAGGCTGATGCTGTTCCTTGAATAATCCTTAGGAAACAGTGAAACGTGAGTCATGAGGACGTGTCCACGTAGGTTGCGTTGTTGCGCGCGATGGGATTTGCTGCTTTTAGCAGGGAGTGGATGCGACACTTGAAGGATGTGGCATGGCCGTGCATGCGCTCACTCTGTGTCATATCTATGAATCCGACGGCTTAATTCCTTAAAAACAATTACATGGAAAATTAAATTCTATTTTTAGTTCAATTAGCATGGATGCATCTCTTGGTTTTAAGCAAAAGTGCTGACATTCGTCTTGACAAGTGGCTCAGTCCGTGAGAGACTTGCGGCGGCGTGCCTAACTGCGGGCTGCATCATCGAAGCTTTCACAGTGTTTCGTAGACTTCTTAGTATACGTTTGTCAACATAGTTTCGATGTGCTGTATTCAGAATAAATAACTCCATGAATCTCATGCGGGTTGCGTGTACAGTGACCAGCGGTCAGCGGAGCAGATGGTGGTAGTCGGTTGAGTATCCGTCATCTGCCTTCACATATTGCAAAAGGCATGGGTGTTGCGCTGGATCCATAACGCAGGCTTTCTCAATAATACAGCAAGCCTGAATTCCAATTTATGGAAGCGTGTACAGCGCTATATCTAGCAACATCACTTTGAGTCCCTCCATCCTGTGGAGGGTAGAAATGCTGGGTGCCGCTTGGCAAACACTCTCCCAGTGCTGCACTCGCCGCCAGCTGCACGATACACTACGGCAGCGGCAATACTACCAACGGACTGACTGCGAGCAGATAGATGAGCTTGCGTATCTCCTTAGGCGTCTTCAACAACCGTGCCCTGCGAAAAATGAAAATAACCTCGACCCCGTATCAAAATCCTGCTCTACAGTAGGTGAATGTTCTCAACCAACAAAGGGATCCGTCGTCATCGTTGAACAAGCACCAAAGGCATCAACTGCGTATTCTCCTGTGAGAGGCTCAGGATCTGATAGTTGGACTCCGCGTGAATCAGCAGAGGATGCTGTGTTTGGTAGGAGGAAGCTAACCCCTGAAGAGCACGTGCCAGGGAACACTTCTGCTTCAAGGAGCAGCAACGTACTGCAGCCTGGAGATTTTGAATCCCCCGCAGGCAATATAGAAAACGCACTGAGTCCAAGCTTTCTGCCGAGAGGGAACTTGGTGGTGTCCATTAGCAGAGACTTGCAGAAAGGTTCCCCTTCCTGCAGTGCACTCGGCCTTGTTGATCCGATCACGACTTGTACTTCCACGGCATTAGGAGGCGTTACAGATATTGAACCTGGAGAATCTAGTTTTGATTGTCTGAGCGACGACTTTTCTCCAGCCACGCCGAGTATTCCTGCACGGCTGGGAGACGACAATCGGAATCCACAAAGACACAGCGCTCAGTATGTCATGGACGATGAACCGTCGTCTGTAAGCGGGGGAGTGCACCGACAATTTTCGCGCTTCTGTGCTGCAGTTTCCTGGGGTTTTGAACGGGCAAGAACGCATGCATTCCCAGCTTTGGAATGCTTGTGGCACGCTGAAGAGCAAGATCGCCAGAGGGATACAAGCGAGCTATTTGGCGGATTCAAAAAAGGCCTATTGGCTTGGGACCCCAAAGCATCTCTAGATTCCTTGTGTTCGTCTAAATGGCGAATTGGAAAAACAGGCAGCCAAAGCATGGCTCCACCTGCTTTCGAGGAACAACAGCCTACGCAGGAACTGCATCAACACAATGCCAGCAGCAGCAGAGTGAACACGATTAACGCGCGCACAGCGATTGTGGCAAAAGGTTCCAACGCAACTTCACGGGCACTTCGGGTGGTCTCTCCCCACGAAGTCGACGACCATGCGTCTTTGCGCTCCGCTAATTCATCAGACACAGGCCTCAATCCTGCGTCAGGAGGAACGTTCAAGTCTTTTTGCGTCTTGGGAGCAACAGGAGGCTGCGAAGGGAGCCCTAGTTTCAGACGCAGGCCTATGATTTCACGACCGTCCAGCATGTGTGTAAACAACATGAAGCGTTTGCTTGGCACTGCTTCGCTTACGGGTGACTCGTTAGGTCGAAAATCTCACTGGTGCTCAGTTCTTAGGTCGGCGGTGGAGTCTGGAATCAAGTCTGCGCAGCAACTGCCGGGGAAACCGAAACAGCAAAAGCACCTCGAATATGTGCTGTTGATGCAGCTACTGCAACAACAGCAAAGAATGGTGCTGCTTCCCAGTTCTCTTAACGGCACCCAGCAGATCGGCGTTTGTCGCTCCGGAAACATGTGGCTGGGAGTTGTGGCTCAGGGCATTGGCTTTGAAGCCCCAGCGGCAGCAAACTTTGTAGCAGGAGAATTACTGAAGGTATGCGCACAGAAAAAACCCTTAGAATTTATTCCACCCCCCTCATATCTGTTGTGCTTTGCCCAAGATGCTATCCAATTTGGAGGCCCCATGTTGAATGCGCTCAGGAACTGCTTGGTCGTTGTGCAACGAGCCGCACTCCATTGAACGTGAAGCGCCTGGATGCAGAGACGGCAGAGCAATACATGCTTGACTCTTTTCATGGTAATTTGGGTGCTTTTGCGTGCTGCGCGTCTAAAAGCTGAATACTCGACAATGAACAGTGTAGCGTTTCGCCAAGGTTCCAAGCTTCTAGTGGAGGCATTCAAGGGTGCACCAACGAAAATTTCAGTGCGCTTGACTCATTTGCCTTCTTGTATTCCATGACGCACTGTGTGCAGCCGTTTCTACGGAGCTTCAGCTACAGCAAGCCCATGTCGGAGCCAACGATGGCAGTCCTTTGATCCGATTCGAACCACAGCAGGAGAATTACGAAGCGCGTGAATTACTTGAGAGTGCTCTTGAAGCCCGCACTGATCTGCAAACGCAGAAGTGGCTCATGAGACAAAAACATCTCAACCTGTCGAAGCGAGGAGGCAAGAAGGCCATGAGGGATGCTGGCCACAAATTCCAGGCACGAGGCAGATCATGCGGATTTGATAGCACGAGGAGCGGCGCTGTGGCATGTCAGTTTCTGTGGGACGCTGAACAACAGTTGTTGCTCGTTTGTCATACAGGAGATGTTAAAGCAATTTTAGCACACCCTGTTCAGGAGCGGCTGACTGCAGAGCGAATGGTGTCAGAGCATGCGGGCAAGCACGATTTTACCCACTTCACTGCACCTGCAGTGGCTGCAAGTAGGCCGTTTTTCAAACACCAACAGCCCTCACCGAATTTTCGAGGGCCAAATTCCAGCAGCGGTATTCTCAGTCACTCCTATGACTGCATCGTGCTCACCCGCGAGCACTCAATCCTGGATCGCGATGAGTGCAGGCGCCTTCAAGGAGCAGGTCAGTCTATTCAGTGTGCCTTTTTAAATAGTCGGTGGTCAGAAACGTACAACGCGTGCTTGGGGGCTGAAAAGAATGCGCTGTATCGCCAACATTTCCCTGCCTTCTGCTCCCGGCCATGAATACTGTGGACAGCTCACCGCTGTAGAATATTCGCAAGTACTTTATGCGTTGGACCTGTTTTTGTACTAAATTGAGTAATATGTGCCAGCCTCACACGGGCCCTGGACTGTTGCTATTGCTGATCTGTGCACGTGGTTGCGCTCTACCTCAGGAGTTTTCATGACTGCATTCCCAGCCAGCAGCGCCACCAGTTGTAATGAGGTCGCATTAGAGACTTCCTCTGCAGCTCAGTCCTCTCAATATCTTACTTTAAATGGATCTGCCTGTGACAATTCAAGCGAAAAGCCTGTAGAAGAGGGCCCATCGTTCTTCTGTCCTTGTCTACTAACTCCTCCATTATCAGTTACCAGAGCCTTAGGGCTCTGCGGTGGTCAACAGTTCGGGATAGCCACTACTCCGGATATAGCTACTGTTACATTAGGTGGGCCTCTCTACTCCATTAGCTTTTGTTTCCCTTGCAACAGACAACAGAATTACACGTACAGGTGAAACACGCAATAGCGCACACAGGTAGGGCAGGACTGGCGTGGGTGTTTTCTGCAGAGAATACCTTTGGACTTTCTTTTCTGATTGTGGCTACCAGCAGTTTCTGGAAGGTTGTTTCACCTCGAGAGGCAGTGAGATTGGTGGTGGCAGAGCTCTGGCAGCAGGAGAGTGAGCATCACGGTGAGAAGCCGCGACAAAGGCAGCGCGTGACTGGCTCCGAAAGGGCCAGTCATCATTGTGTGGGGCCCCAGACTGTTACACCACAACATGCACAGCAGTATGCGCGGGGGCATACGGAAGGTGGATACAGCTTCGATAGTTTGAACACTTCTAGATTTGGCCGCCGGGGCTCTCGGCAAGTTATTACTGAACAGCAAGAGCGCTCGGCTAGCCCTTCTGGATCAGCAGAAACAGGATCTTTGCTAGAAAGTGATGCCCCTCAAGTGCCAACTTCAGAGGTTAGACATTTAAACCTGCAAATGGCTGCAGACGTGCTGGAACGGCGTTTCTGCGAGGAGTGGCAAGTGCAACGGGAGTCGGAACCCCTTGCTGACCTGGGGCTCATTGTTTTGCCCCTAGAGCCCCGATATCTCATTGACTATCAGAATGGCACCATTAGTGAGTCTAGCGTAGCGGGGGGAGCAGGCGTGTACCAGAGAAACAAAGTGGCAAAGGCCGAAAGTCAATAAAATCGCATTTCATTGACAGCAGGCGCACTCGACAAGTAAGCCACTGCGCTGCATTTTTAACAGCCACACACTTCCATAAGGCGTTTCAATCCTTGTGCGTAGTGCATCCCCGGCAAATTTCGACTCTGTGCTCCACATCAAAAGAGTGTAACAGGCCAAGCAGCACTTGGGCACTCTTTACTATGAGTCACGTCTAACTAAGAATTAGTAAACACTTGGAGTTTTGGCTTGGCTGTCGATATACCATGGTTATTGCAGAGTAGCTTTAGCTCAATACAAGAAGATGCAGGGGTGTCTGATTGCGTATGCTAGCTGCTGTGTGCAAAGAACGGTGAACTCTCGGAATGTTTAGAGGATGCAGGTACGCGTACCCTGGATGTCCTCCCCCCGTGTTTGAAAATCGAAAGGCGAAGGCCCTTTCAGAAGTATTTTTGAAAGGTGCTCAATGACTGTTTATTAAGTGTGTATTGAGTCTGAATTTAAGTGTCTCTTTTCAGAGACCCTGCATAGGAAGCCTCAAAGCTTTGCTGGTGTGCTTCTCATGAACGTAAGGCAGTGAGCCAGCTTGCTGGCCTATTGCCTACAGCAGGCACTTTGTCAGTTGTTCAAGGAATTGCTCTAGCTGACTGGTATGCATCTGAAATAGAATGGGTGCGACTTCGGTTCGCAGAGCACGTTATGCGACCATGTAACTCCTGAGAGCGGGCACCAGACGCGAAGCTTTAGAGCAGTACCAGGGTTTTGTGACGCTTGCTCTGCGCCTTACATACTACAGTGAAGAGTGAAAGATGCAGGCATTTTGCCCGTGAACCCTTGCAGCGGCACCAAGTTTTCATTCCTTCGTTGCTGGCCAGGCTGGATATAACAGACTTAGGAGGTGCTTCGCGTTTGGGGGCAGACGAGGCGACCCTTTGATTGTGTGGATCCAAATAGATGTGAAAGCTGAGGTATAAACATTACAGCTTACCTAGTGCAGGAATTAGTTTGTGCATACTTCGCACTGCCGATGGTACAGTTTGCTGGCGCGCAGAGCCTAATCATCGTGAGGTGTCAGCTCAATTCCCGAAGTATTTCTCCTGACAATACCATATCCAAAGTGTGAAAGTGCCTTTTTCTTTTTTCCTCTAGTTCGGGGCTCAACGGCTCTCTGTCGCATCCAACAGCAACGCCGATGCTCGAGTTTCGTACGAGGCCAATCGAAGGCAGATGAAGCCTTTGCCACATCTACCGCTTTCCAGTCATGCCATTATTCTTTGGAGGCATAATTCGAATGCAGTTTTTGTTTTACACTCATTAAAATTGGGTTAAAAATGTGGCGAAGAATCCCAGTAACCACTACACAACCCCACCAGGGGCTACGAGCAGAAGGGCTTTCTAAGGGCGTGTTGTGAGACCTATGCGGGTATTGGCTCGAAAATACACACTATTTAATGAGGTTTCTGTATTTACAACAACAGGCACTAAACTTGTGGGCGCATTGAGGCGGGGGAGCAGCACCGTAGTAGTTGCACTGGCCCGGACCCCGTTGTCTGGCTTTCTGCAGTGGAGGCCATGAATGATTGCACAAACAATGGACGGCTTCGGAAATTCGAGGCCGGATCTGTTTGATTTCAGGCAGCTACTGCGGTGGACGGGCTTCGGGGGCGTCTAGCCGCCTGCAGGCACCTTGCACAGTCAGAGCGAAACGAGAAAGTGGAAGCGAGCAATGCTGCACGGCCATGAGAGCCCTAAGCCCTCCGCAGATGCACTGCGCTTCGCCGCGCTCGTGCGGTGCACCCCGGAGGAGGCGCAAGAGTGGCTAACTCGCAAGAAGGGTTCCATGGAAGCCGCGCTGGACGGCTTTCTAGCGCAACAGGCGCCCGACTCAAAGCGGCAGAAGATAGGCACGCAGCATGCGCATCCCTGTCGCAGGCCTCTTTCGAGTGTTTCAGCCTCTCAGAAGCAGCCTGTGCGCCCCTCTAGAGACTCAGACAGCGAGGGGGTCCAAAAAAATGACGCGAAGGAGAGCGGCTCACGGAGTCGTGCAGAGGCACTTCGCACGCAGAGTAAGAATACACCTGCACCAGCAGCCACATCGACCTCTGTCACGCTGATAGACCTTGCAGAAGACTCGGAAGCCGAAGAAGCGCTTCCCTCGGCGCACTTGCACGGCGCCGCAGCCTCTGGTCTGCCACTGCCGAGCGGTAAGCGTCTTCGCTGCACAGGGGTGCTGTGCGTGTTGTTGAGTGTTGATTTGCATGCGCGTTGCGTCTTCCGCCCTTCTGCTTTCTCTGTGCCCTCGAAGTTCCCTCTCGGGAGGAGGTTGACTGCTGCGAACCCAAGGGTAGAGAGAGGGGCAGTGACTCCGGCTACTGCCAGGTGTCTGTTGAGGTGGGGGTAGCCGTGAGAAAGCTCTCTTTTCACAAAGCCCCAAAATCGGCGCTGTGAAAAGATGACAACTTTCCTTCAGGGATGCCGCTGGTGCCTGAAAAAAATACTGCTGCGGCTGTTGGTGCGGTCTGTGGCATAGGTCGCCCCCCCGTGTCACCCCAGCATCCGGCAGAAGCTCTCGAGCGCTATCCAGACGATTTCTCCGTTTACTTGGGGGATTGCGTTGCCACTGGCACGGTTACCAGCGGCACGATTACCAGACTGAGCCTCACGGTGAGTGCGTCGGTGCGAAAAAAGCCGTCCCCCAGGCTCCCGCCTCCTGCAAAAAATAAACGCGTCGATTCTTAAACCCCTCGTCTCGAGCATCACACTGCTACGCATGAGCGCTTTTCACGTTTTGCATGCCTGTGCGTGAGCCACGATCTTCTTGCTGCAAAAATCGAAGGGCGGCTTCGCGCATGTTGCGCTTCATCCTTCGTTTGCCGCGCCGAACTGCGTCGAAAGGAAGCGTCTGCGGGGGTGCTTTGCTGTTGCCTTTTGTTCGTAGGATCCCTTATCCTTGAGAGTGGAGGTATGGATGCCGCACACATTCAAATCGAATCCCCAGCAGGGCATGCGCAAGTCCAAAGTTTCCAATAGCGGGTACAAGATCGTGTACGTACACCTGAACGATCCGCTTCTCCTTCACCACCAGAAACGGCTGGTTAATCCGGAGCTGCATGCTCCGATGCTTCATCATAGGATGCCGCAACAGTGTCCAGACACTCCTGCCGGCACTTGGGGAGAGGCGCAGGGGGCTTTCGCTGCAAGGTCTAAGGGGAGCAGCTCCCTCGCAGGCATAGACTTCTACAGCCTCCTCGCGAGCATTTCAGAACAGACAACCTTCTTGAGACTCCTCATCAACGGGCGGGAAGCCGTGCGGTTGGACAGGCACGTGGCAAACTCCCTCGCGGCGCTGCTCCTCGTAGGAGCTGTCAAAGTGAGATTCAGCTTCTTGCGAAAGAGAGAGAGAAAGAGATATATATATATATATATCGCCGAAGTGAACGCTCCGTGGGGGCTCTGCATGCATGGCATGGTGTGCACTGGGTGTTTGTATGGAGATTCTAGTCATTCGGCACACCTCCATGTGTGGTTGTGTGTATATGCATACATGCATTTGTATGTGGTGTGTGTACTACGTGTATGCATCCCGATCGCCTTGACCAGCTGACTGGCTAGCTACAGCCAAGCCGCTTGGTAAGAACTCGTGAAGGCGCATTGACATGCTTTTCGTAAGGTGTGTTCTGTTTGCTGATGGTATTATCCTCCCGCGTTTGCATCGTTCCTCTTTCAAGCAACGTGAAGCCTCTCTCTGAGCTACAGTCTGTGGGTGGCTGCTGAGAGCGTGCTGCGTCTTTGAAGATGCAGGTGTACGTGAGCAATCGGAGCTTGTGGGGGCTGCGGCAACAACCTTAGAACGCATGTCTCTGGTGCTTCGCGGGAAAACCGTATAGCAGACGGAGGTTATACATGTATATGTGTGTGTGTATGTATATGTATGTGTGTATGTATGTGTATGTGTGTATGTATATGTGTATGTATGTGTATGTGTATTTGTGTATGTATGTGTATGTATGTATGTGTGTGCATGTATGTGTATTTGTGTATGTAGTTATGCGTGTATGCATGTGTCTATGTTTGTGTATGTGTGTATATGTGTATGTGCATGTGTATGTATGTATGTATGTATGCATGTGTATATGTATGTATGTATGTATGCATGCATGTGTGTATGTGTATGTGTATATCTGTGTATTAGTGTATGTATATATGTATGTATGTGTATTTGTGTATGTATGTGTATTTGTGTATGTATGTGTTTGCATGTGTGTATATGTGTGTGCGATCTGCAGGTCGATGTGTGCTGGCTTCCTGAAAGCCTTCCTCCACGTCGCCTCGCCATCAACAGTACTCTGCGTGTTCGCATGCGCGTGCGCTTGACCGCTCAGGCTCTCCGTATGAGCGCATTAAGGCAAAGGTGATGCCCTCTAAGCCCCTCAGTGTTCAAACGTAGTAGTATTAGTATTATTATTATTAGTAGTAGTAGTAGTAGCAGTAGCACTAGAGTATGTGTAGGCAAAGGGGGTTATTGCCTGTGCAAGAGGAGATCATCCTGGTGTCGCAGTGTGTAAAGCTGTTGTACAGTGCTGCTTCCTTAAAATTAGGCTCATGCAGAGACGCTGCATCCCTTCCTAGATCTTCTCCCCCTCTAAAGGCGATGCTTCACATGCGGAAGGGGTGCTGCATCTGCAGAGTTGGTGGTGTGTTGGTGATTTCCAGCATATGTACATCTGTGCTTCGGCTGACAGCCGAATCCGCCGGCTCTTGACACGCTCAATGTATCGTTCTGTATGTGTATGTGCATGTGCATGTGTATGTCTATGTGTATGTGCATGTATATGTGTGTGTGTATGTGTGTGTGTGTATGTGTGTGTGTGTGGCTAGCCATGTGTATCCATGTGGAGTGTATCCATATGTGTCCCTGTGTGTGTGTATCCATGTGTATGTATATGTGTATATGCTTGTACTTATGTATATGTATATGTATATGTGTATGCATATGTATATGTCTATTAATGTGTATGTGTATGTCTATCCATGTGTATGAGTGTATCCATTTGTAGTGTATCCATGTGCATCTATGTGTAGTGTATTCATGTGCATTCATGTGTATATCTGTGTGTGTGTGTGGCTAGCCATGTGTATCCATGTGGAGTGTATCCATATGTGTCCCTGTGTGTGTGTATCCATGTGTATGTATATGTGTGTATGCGTGTATTTATGTATATGTATATGTGTATGCATATGTATATGTATATGTATATGCATATGTGTATCCATGTGCATAAGTGCATCCATTTGTAGTGTATCCATGTGTATCCATGTGTATGTCTATGTGTGTATCCATGTGTATGTCTATGTGTGTAGGTGTATGTATGTATGTGTATATAGCGCTATGTCTGTTTAGCGTGACTTGTGCGTGTTTCTTTCGCAGGCAGCATGATGCGAATTTGTGTTCGGCGACACACTTTTCGTCGTTGATGGGCCATGCGTTTGCCTCTCTGATGGAGCTGTTGAACTTGAAGCCTCTTCGCCTCCCTGTCGCCTCGGAAAAAGCGCGGCGAAGCTCCTCTGTGGGGAGCTCTAGCGAGGAAGCGGCGGCCTTGCGCAAGTGTTTGGAAGTTCTTAAAAAGGCGCATGCATCGACGGCAGCTGCTGATGTGCCTGCGTGGCAAGGAGCTGCACAGGCTGGCGAGGACGTCTCAGCCGCGGGAGCAGTGTTGAGGGCAGGCACTGGAGAAGGCAGCGACATGCGACAAAGCAGCAGCAGCTTTAGCCCGTTTGAAGAGGAGGAAGACGCTTCCGAGAGCTTCAGCGTCACGTTGTGTCAGTTGGTTTTAGGTGAGCAGGTGTCAAGCGCAGCAGCAGTCCTCCAGGAGAGGGAGAGGCAGCAGCAGCAGGAGCAAGGGCAGCAGCAACAACAAAAGCAGCAGCAGCAGGAGCAAGGGCAGCAGCAACAACAAAAGCAGCAGCAGGAGCAGCAGCAGCAACAACAAAAACAGCAGCAACGACAGCAACAACAACAAAAACAGCAGCAACGACAGCAACAACAACAAAAACAGCAGCAACGACAGCAGCAACAGCAGCGGTCTTTAGGTTACCTGTACCCTCCATCGAGTCTTTTTACATCCCGCCTGCGCCCCTACCAGGCACAGGGTGTGTGGTGGATGGTGCAGTGTGAGTCGGAGAATGCTGCCGTTTCGAGCGGCGAGCAGGAAGCGTTGGATCCGTTGTGGACTGTGTATGCTCTTCCTGCTGGAGGCAGTAGTAGCGGCGAGTTCTCTGCGCTGGCGAATGCGGCGTCTCTCGTCGAGGAGCAGCGAGAAGACTCCAGGGGAATGAGAGCTTGCCTGTACCTCAATGCTTCCGCAGGTGTTGTCACCTTGCAGAAGCCGTCTACGACGGGGAGAGTGAAGGGCGGCATTCTCGCGGACTGCATGGGATTGGGCAAGACAGTGCAGGTGCTCGCTCTCATCGCTGTCAGCCTTCTGCAAGAGCGCGACGCTTCCGAGCGTGCAGCTGTCTCGCAGCCTGCCCCACGCTCAGGCGACGGCAGACGCAAGCTGGAGAGAACAGCCGCGGAAGAAGGATCTCCTCTCGAAGTCTCCACTGCCACAGGTGAGGCTCCCCGAAACGAAGCCGCTGTGTGTAGAGTTTCCCTGGAAGCTGCAGTGGCAGCAGGGGCACCCAGTTGTTTCTCTTCTACTGATAACTGCTGCTTCTCCCTCCAAGTCTCCCAAGACTCTCCCTCCTCCCGCCATCCCTCCTCCCGCCAGTGGAGTTCGTCATCTCAGACGGTGAGGGGCCTCCGGGAAGAAACAGCGGCGATGCGGCTGCGAGTCTTCTCAGGAAGCGAGAAAAAAATTCGACTCCCTCCCTCCCTGTTAGCGCCAGACGTGCGTCGTGTGCAGCGTCATTTGAAGCGAAACAGGGATCACCTCTTCCCCGGAGGCACTTTGATAGTCGTGCCGCTGTCGCTCATAGGACAGTGGGAGTGTGAGGTGTCTAGACACCTCGCAAAGGGTGCAGCAACAGTCTTGCAGTATTACGGGTCTGCGCGCTCTAAAGACCCCACATTCATAGCCGCACACTCTATCGTCCTCACAAGCTACCAAACGCTTGCCTCGGATTTCAGACATCTCGCCAAGATGCCAACCTTCCCGGAAAGCGCACGACTTGCTCCTGAACAGATACACCCCAACGCATGCCCCCTCGCAAGCATCCGCTTTCGCCGCATCATTTTAGACGAAGGCCACGTCATTCGAAACACCAATGCCCTCGTCAATCGCGCTTGCAACGCGATAAAGGCTGAAGCACGGTAATTCTACGCAGGAGGAGGCACACCTCCCTTCCTCTCCTCCCCCCTCCGTTGCAAATATAGAGGCCGTCCGCGTCTTCTACTGTCACCTGATGACTGCCGTCCTGTAAAAGTATATCCATGGAGAAGGCACTGGCCAAAAAGGAGCTTTCCTCCTGTTACTGAGCTTGTTACTGAGCTTATTACTGAGCTTGTTACTGAGCTTGTTACGGAGCTTGTTACTGCAATTGTTACTGCACTTGTTGCTGCAATCGGTACTGAGCTTGTTACTGCAATTGTTACTGCACTTGTCGCTGCAATTGTTACTAAGCTTGTTACTGCAATTGTTACTAAGCTTGTTACTGAGCTTATTACTGCACCTGCTGCAATGCCCATGCGTGCGCGATTGATGCTTTCCCCCCTCGCCCTTTTGGGCTGTATCCGTTCTTGTGTATGTATGCGTCCTTATACAGGTGGATTCTTACAGGAACCCCTCTACAAAATGATTTGTCAGATGCTTTTGCTCTCGTAGAATTTCTTAGAGTGTCTCCCATGGGCAGTCGGCGATGGTGGCGAGCCAATGTCACGCAACCCATGGAGAAGGGTCAGTTCGATTTTCTCACGATCGATCATTTTGAGTTTCCGTCTAGATCCTTCCCTGCGACAGACGAAACAGAGCACTTACCCGCAGATCCTTGAAAAGCTTCCAGCCGTTTTTTCGCGTTTCTAACTCTTCTTTTTTGCGGCTGCCTGCGATTCGCCCATTTTTTTCTGTCCAACGCGCATGTATGTGTCTATCTGTAGGCATGTATGGCATGTATGTCTGCGGGAGTGTGTGTTGCTGCTCTGAAGGCTGCATGCATGGCGGCCCTTGTCTTCCCACTTGCTGATTGCATTCAGATTGGATCGAGGGCAGCGAAGGGGGGGAGTCGCTCTACATGCCGTGCAGACATTCGATCACCTTCGGGCGAGCGAAGAAAGTAAATAGACAGAAAAAGCGGAAATGCTGCTGTCTCAAGGTTGCTTGAGCCGCTGCTGTGTTTGGCCTACTCTTTGCAGGCATGTTGCATGGAGCTGTGGAAACTGTAAGGAGAACGCTAGTGCCCTTGATGCTTCGACGACATGGAGATCAACTTGGAGAGGACGACAAGCCCCTCCTTCCGCTACCGCCGCTCTCAATCCACACTTTTAAACTGCAGCTGACGTATGAAGAGAGGCTCTACTACCAGGTTCGTAGTGCAAGGGGTGTTGACGAATGGGTGGGAGGTTGGCTGTCCGTCTATCTGGCTATCTAGCTGTCTGTCCTCCTAGGTGTCTTTCTAGCTATCTAGCAGTCTGTTTGTTGACGAATAGGTGGGAGGTTGGCTGTCCGTCTATCTGGCTATCTAGCTGTCTGTCCTCCTAGGTGTCTTTCTAGCTATCTAGCAGTCTGTTTGTTGACGACTAGGTGGGAGGTTGGCTGTCCGTCTATCTGGCTATCTAGCTGTCTGTCCTCCTAGATGTCTTTCTAGCTATCTAGCAGTCTGTCTTCCTGGATGTCTGCCTGTCTTCCTAGATGTCTGTCTGTCTAGCTGTCTAGTTCTCTGTCTTCTTGGATATCTGTCTGTCTTCCTAGATGTGTAGCTATCTAGCTGTCTGTTTATCTAGCTGTCGAGCTTTCTGTTTTCTTAGATATCTGTCTGTCTTCCTAGATGTGTAGCTATCTAGCTGTCTGTTTTTCTAGCTGTCCAGCTTTCTGGCTTTCTAGATGCCTGTCTGTCTGTGTGTCTAGCTAGCTAGCTATCTAGCTGTTTGTCTTCTTAGATGTCTGTCTGTCTAGCTGTTTCCGTCCTAGATGCCTCTCTGTCTTTCTAGATGTCTGTCTGCATTCCTACTTGTCTGTCTGTCGAGCTGTTTGCCGTTCTAGATGCCTCTCTGTCCTTCTTTCTAGCTATCTAGCTGTCTGTCTCTCTCGCTATCTAGCCATCTGTCTTCCTAGATGCCCGTGCGTCTGTCTGTCTGTCTTTCTGTCTGTCTGTCTGTTCCTCTGCGGTGCTGTTTGTCTGTCTTTGCGGCATGGGAAAAGCGGCGGTAAAGGGTCTTTCTTTGCCTCTGTCCCCTCCCTGCTGCCCTCTAAATCAAGCTGGCTGCTCTATTAATAAGCCCTTTGATGAGTTAGTCTTTGAGTAGCCTGGAACCGTCCACGCCGCTTAGAGGATTCTGCATCTTCGTCCTCCCTGGAGAGGAGGACAGCTAGCCGTCTCCGCTGTGGAGCAGACGATCCATAAGGCTCTCTCTGCCAAGTACTATCCAGCCGCGGCAATTTTCACAGATATTGCTGCAGGCAGAAACGTCTCCAGCGTTTGACCCGCAAGGTCCATATGCATCAAATGCATGCATTTGCATGTGCATGCAGACGGTATTCGAGAAGAGCAAGGCCAAGTTCGAGCAGCTGCTGCGGAGTGGGCAAGTCCAGCATCACTATACACACGTTCTGCAGCTGCTTTTGCGACTGCGGCAAGCATGCAATCACCCCCTTCTCCCGACATACCGGGAAGATTATCGACACCAGCAGCTCGCAGAAGCTGTCTGCCGAACGGCGGAGGCCCCATCCGTGACTTCAGCGGCGATCAATTCTCGAAGCCAACGCTTTGCACAGGTGCGTTGTTTCAACACGTCTTGGACTTGTCCTCTCCGGAGAAACGGCATGTCTGCCACACCTGCCAAAGACACCAAAACCTCCGTGCAGTCGTTCGTTAGAAGGAAACGGTCTGCACAGCGGTGTCCTCTTAAGCCAGAGCATGCAACGTCTCAAAGAAAGCTGGCAGACTAAGCGGGGGTGTGGGTGGGAGGTGCCTTATCAGCAAGGCGATGATGGTAGTTTTTAGAACACTTCGCAAGCAGAGGCGTTCCTTCTTTCGCGGCGCTCTCCTGCCCCCTGACAAATTCACGCACGTCTTAGCAGAGGAGGGTGAGAGGAAACTCCTCAGCGTGCGGATTCTTCGCTCGTGGAAGTGGAGGAAGGGAGCAAGGGAGGCGGGGTGTGTGGAAGTAGTCGGAAGAGGCTTTGGAAGAAGGGGGGGTCTGGCCGAAGCAGGGTTGCCGAGGCCAGGAACACATATGCACAAGATACATAGATTGATAAAAGTAGATATAGATAAAAATAGATAGAAAGATGCATGGAGATACATACATAGATAGATATACAGAGATACATAGATATATATATATATATATGTATGTATAGATATATATATATGTATAGAGAGAGAGAGAAAAGACCCGTATGAATACCTTCTTCTGGAGGTTTTTGAGGGTTATGCCTTTTTCTTAGGCCTTTTCTTGAATGGGGCGTTAAGGCGTTTTTGCTCTTTTTTTTATTCATCGCGGCAGCAAAAGGCCAGCCTATCTGCTTTTCCGTTTTCTGTGTGTACATACGTGTGTACGTAAATGTAAATATATACATATATATGTATATGTATCTGGATACACGTATGTATGTGTAAATATATATCTATATATACGTATCTAGATACACGTATGTATGTGTAACTATATATCTATATATACGTATCTAGATACACGTATGTATGTGTAACTATATATCTATGTATGTATACATACATATATGCGTGTCTGTGGGGGCATGATGTGCAGGTGCCATGGAGTTCGCCAGATCCGCAGCTGTCCAAGTGTGTGCAGGATGCTTTGAATGGCAATTTGGGGAATTGCCCAGTGTGTTTTGAGTCTCTGGGAGAGGCGGCTGTGGTATTGACTACCTGTTGGCACGTCTTCTGCCTGACATGCGTCTTGCTGGTGCAGAGCAGCAGCAAGACAGCGGCAGCGGCGTGTCCTACATGCAGAGAGAAGTTTCTTCCCCAGCATGTGCGGCAGCTGCCAGCAGCCACCCACAAGGCTGGCTCGCTGACAGCGTGGCGAGAAGTTGTTCTTGAGAAGCACAGGGCAAGCGTCGCAGCCGCTGATAGCAGACGGCTAGACGTACAGCTGCAGCGGCGCTCGTCAGAGCAGACAGTTGAGCGCATCCCCGCTGCTGCATGTACTACATCGGACGAGACATCGCAAAGGGCGCCTCTGCTGCCGCTGCTGGAGAACGCTTCTGAGGAGGCGTTCTTCTTCAGCACGAAGATGCGAGTGCTCTTGGCTCTCCTAGAGGCGGATGTTCTTGCCGGGAGGTTCTGTGTTGTTTTCTCGCAGTGGACGTCGATGCTCGACCTCATTGAGGATGCCTTTCAGCGGGCAGAGGCTGCAGCTTTGGGCAGAGGCACCCTGCCCTCTGCGAAAAGCGGTTCAGCGCGGGAAGCCTCGCCCTCGAAAACGGTCTCTTTGCAGCAGCGGCAGCGGCAGCAGCGTGAATTCGACCAGCAAGAAGAGGCGCAGCGGCGAGGGGATACTCCGGAAGTCGTCTCCATACAAGAGGAAGACGCAGCAGCAGAGGAGGCCGCTTCTCAGGGAGTCTCCAAGAGCGACGCTCCGGAGGAGGCTCAAGGCGTCCTCCTTGTAGAGAAGGAGAACGAGTATGTGCAAGTTGACGAGGACGACACAGATGCCGACGAAGTCATCGAAATCGGCATGTGCCTCGCTGGAGGCAACAGAATGGCAGCACCCCCGCAGGCAAAGCGGCCAGCTGATTCTTCGAAACGGCCTTTATTTGACTATCGGCGAGTCGACGGAACCCTGAGTCTTGATGCTCGACAACGCGTCATTCGGTGGTTCCTAGAGCCTTTGCCGCGGCAGGCAACGGACAGTGCAGGAAAAGCAGCTGCAGGAGTCTCCCCAGCTGCAGAGGAGGCAAATGAAGATCCCTTCATGGGAGTCTGCAAGTTGCAGCCATTCAGCTGCTCGACGTCGAACGCTTCCTTGGGAACGTCTTCCGCATCCTCGTTCTGCAGCAGGGAGCACGCTGGCGACAACAGAGACAGCGGCACCACGGGAAAGATTCTTCTCCTCTCGCTCAAAACTGGCAATGTGGGCCTGAATCTGACAAAGGCCACGCGCTGCTATCTCGTAGATGGCTGGTGGAATCCGCAAGTCGAGTCGCAAGCCATGCGACGCCTCTGGAGATATGGCCAGGTAAACGTCAGGAAAAGAGGATTTGGGAGCTGTTTCACAAGAGCGCTAAGAACTCTGGTAATCCTCCTCCCTCAGCTGGGTGTATATGTAGGTTTGTGCATATATATGTATGTATATACATGTGTGAATATGTATGTGTATATATATGTGAAAATATATATATGTGAATATGTATGTGTATACATATGTCAATATATGTGTCAATACATATACATATATGTGAATAGATATGCGTATATATCTGTGTGTGGAGGTATGTTTATCTATGTGTGTATATGTACATACAGTTATACATACATATATACGCATGTGAAAATATGCATATATATATACATGTATATATATATATCTACGTGCATATGTGTGTGCCTCCGAAAAGTGTCGGTGGGACGTGTCTCTTTTTGCAGCTCTTTGTTTGTACCGCACGCCCTCTCTGTCCGCCGTTGGGATCCCGGCCTTCTTAACGGCTTTTTTGTTGTTTTTGCACCTCAGGAGAAGGCAGTATCTGTCTTTCGGTTCGTCTGCCTTCGCACTGTTGAGGAACGCATGGAAGAGCTGCTCAAGTGGAAGGGTCGTCTCTCGGAGAACACGCTTCGTCCTGATGAAGCCTCTGATTCTGAAGCAAAACTCTCTTGGACGCCGGGAGAAGGCGACGAGGACGCAAAGAGGAAGGGTCGTCTGTCCATCCTAGACCTCAAACGGTTGTTTGAAGGATGGGAAGAGCCAGTTGGCAAGGCGCCTTAGGCACTCTCTTCCTCGTTTGCGCTCTTTTGTCAACAGGGATATCCGTTTCAGACCGTGGAGAGCGCTAGGAAGAGGGATTCCGCCCTTGTCTCTTGAGACGCGGCATTCCCAGAGCCTGTCTAGCTGCCCAAAACAGGCTGTTTCCACTTCTGTTGCTCAGCCTTGTAGAGCCACTGCACATCCTCGTCAGGCCTTCTGCACAGCTCTGCAAGAAAGAGCGGCGTACGTTCCGCACAGAAGGCGTGGGGCTGTCGACCCTTGTACAGCGCAGCCGCGCGAGAAAGGCAAGCAGACAGAGAGGCAGCTAGCTAGCTAGCCACGTTGCAAAACCATAGCGCCATACGTAGGCACGCCGTCATAGGCAGCAGCTGACACACGGCCCCACCTGCTGAGAGCCGCCGCTTCCCCGATAAACGGGGAGCTCATCCCTTTCCCTGACATTCCATCGTAACTTGGAGGAGCTTTGAAGGAACGCACGGAGGGAGAGGCTGAAAATGCCTCTCCCTCCGTGCGTTGGTTTAAGTCTCGCGTGTTGCGCCTCACGAGCCTTGAGAACCGTTCCATCGAAGGTTCCGCAGGCGGAAAGAAAGAGACGTCACTCGAGACGATCCAGACACAACTTTAAAACAGGAAAGCCATTGTTTCCAAACATGCGAACTCGCAAAGCCTCCCGTACACCCCCTCGAGCTCCTCCGAGAACCGACGCAGGGCAAGAAAGATGACAGCCAGGATGTGCGTTGTCTCACCCTCGCATGCATTCCGAGCCATTTGCACAGAGCCTCTAGCGCACACGCGTGTTACATCGCAGCAGCACGAGCATGCAATGAATGAGAGTCGCAGGTGGACACTGCCAAGCTGTATTTTGGCAGTAGTTGTACCACTGCGCTAACGCAGTACAAATACTGCCAAGATACAGCCCAGTACAAATCGTCCTTCCCCCTCTCCCCCTCGCAGCGCCTGGGGTTTCCACCCCCCGTCGTGTCAGGCGAATTTTCGCGCAGAGTGGCTGCACAAAAAACAGCCGGCTTCTGTGTGGACTTGCATGCGGTCAGAGCGACTTTTGCAAGGTGGCAGCCTCTAGAGGAACGCAGGAGCGGCCATTAAGGGCAACAGCGGAGCAAAGACTCGCCCCCAACACGCGTAAATCGTGCCCTTACACAGCGTGACAGCAGGCTGCCAAAATATGCCATTTGTAACGCACTAAATGCTATCTGTCCTTCCTTCCCCCGCCCCCCCCTCCTCTTTCTCCATTGGCCGCTCTGTGACGCCTCCCCTTTTTTGCCGCAGTCATGCGACGATCTGCAGAGGGCGCTGAAGCAGCGCTCAACAGGCGCTTGAGCGAGGCGTGAGCATTGCCTCTTTCCGTCCATGGCAAGACTTGCTCTACCAGTGTGTGGGGGTGCCCATGTGCGCTTATAGAGGGATGCGCGTGAGCTTGTGTGACTCGGTAGGCACAGCAGGGCGTCCTCTGGCCTTTACCCCCGTGTTTTCCTCTCCTTTTGAGCTTCTCTATAAACCTGCACACTTTCAAGACTCAAAACTATGAAGCACGCCGTCTATCGGGAGCCTCGAGAGGGAGGGCACCCCATACACCCCTGCCTGTGACAGTGGTTCTGCAGGCAACAGCATGCTATCCTAAGGGTGCTCTGGAAGGCGAGAGAGAGAGTGTGTCTTTTTTTTGCTCGTAGTTGCTCCCTGGTGTCATTAGCGAGTCCAAGGGGTGGTGTCTGGCTGCTGCTGGGGGGCCCCTGCAGGGGCCCCCCAGCAGCAGCCAGACACCAGCGCTACCCCGTGGTATGCTGCGCTTTGGCAATCTCCATTTCTAGCAGGCCAAAACACCACTATTCACGCCCACAGGGGGCCCCTAAGCTCCACGGAGTTACCCTCCTTCCTGCCACAGCGTTGTAGGGGCCCTATGAGGGCCCCCCCCCCCGCCTCGAGCCGCTACGCCGTATCCACCGAGCAGCAGGACGCCTTGAGGGCAGCTGTTAGCTGCTGCCTGTCCGTCTTCGAGGCGCATAGGTGCAGGGAGAGGGTTCCACTTTGCAGTTTGCTCGTCTTTTCCCCGGAAGCTGGCATTATGTCTACCCCGCGTAGACTCCGGGAAGAGGAGCTCCCGACAAAGCAGCAGCAGTAGAACCAGCAGCAGTAGCAGAACCAGTAGCAGAACCAGTAGCAGGAGGTCGCTCAACCGCAGCCACAGGGGACGGGTATATATATACATATATGTATCGAGGCACAGAGACTAGCGGCTTTCCCCTTTTCCCAAGACACCCCCTTCCCAGCACTAGGGGCCCCCAACGGCAGCGTCGATCCTCAGGGGCCCCCTCTATCGAGGCAGTGCCTGTGACAGTTTCTCGCAGCGCTATAGGCTGCGACGGCAGCATCCGCAAGAAGAAGCAGAAGAACAAGTGTCAGGGGCAGTAGCCTCCCCGTCATTGCCTGCATGCAAGAGCGATCTCCCTCGTTTTCCTGAGGCTGCTTCGCATACTCTGGCCTTCCTTCTCCCCCCTGGCTCCTGCTTGCTCCTTGACAGCGCGAAAGAAACAATCTTTTCCCAGCGCCGCTGCAGCTGCGCTCTCCCGCTGCGGCTGCAGTCGCCTCCGCCTTAGGGGCCCCCCCGCCGCAGACTGCTGCTTTCGAGGGGGCCCCCTTCTTCTCTCCCCCCATCCACTTCGGGGAAGGGGGGAGAGAAGAAGGAGGCACCGACTCCCTCCTCGAAACTTCCCGTCCCCTCGGGGAGGGGAGGGGAAGTTTCGAGCAAAGAGGGGCGTTGTTGCAAGGAGCAGGGAGGAGTTTCCAGCGTGTGAGGGAGCTCTCGAGCAGAGAGAAAGTGCCAGGTGGAGTCGTCTTCCCCCCTCGAAAGCTTCGCAGATGCCTCCCAGTCTCTCCCGACGGAGCACGCCTCTCATCACAGCCACGCTGAAGTCTGCAAGGCGTCTGCTGCTGCAGATCTCGCGACAGAAACAGCGCTCTCCCCTGCAGTCTTTTTGCACTACCCGCAGCAGCGAAGACGCAAGCACGACGCCACTCTTCCAGGAGGCCCTTTACAATACCAGCGAGCAACAGTAGCAGTAACAACATCGACGCCAACAACTGCAACAGCAGCAATCGCAACGACGACAATAGCAGCAGTTGCAGCAGCAGCGCTCTGCCGCCGGGTGCTCGCTGCCTTGCTCAACCAGGCAGAGGGCCCCTCATGACAGCGTCGGTGAGAAAAAAGACGACGAACTCACCTCGCTGCTGCCTGGCAACAACTCCCTTCGAACCTGCGTCGGAAACACCGCCTGCAACGACGGGCACAAGCTGCGACGACGTTCGTGCCACGTCTTTTTCCCCTCCGCAACAGAGCCTCTCAGGAGGAGTGCTCTCAGTGTCTCCCCTCGCAGGATCAGAAAAGCAGCCTTCAAAGGTAGCCAACATGCTCTTTGGCAGGGCCCCTCTCACACGGAGTCAGGCAGCCGCTGCCGCTCGGGCAGTTGTTGTTCCCATTGAAGACTCCTCCGACGAAGAGACACAAGCAGGCTGCGGCTTCTCAGCAGCGGAGACAGCGGAGACGGTGAACAAGCGTGCAAACGCCGTTGCAGCTGCTGACGGCTCGTCAGGCCGTCTAGAGAGCTCAGTATCAACTGTTTCGGAAGCCTCGTTTTTGTCAAAAAGTCACCAAGCCTCTTCTTCGTCTTCTTCGCAAGGCTGCCTGCCTACCTCGCGACTGCTGCAGGAGAGGGTGCCTTACGGGGAAGGCCACTCCAACCCACCTCCTGCACTTGTCATTTCTGCCGGATTCTTTCTCGAAAGAAACGGCTGCTGCTGCGTGCTGACGGCAGAAAAGCTTCTTGAGGCAGCTCTGCGTAGCCAGAACCTCCAAGGGCACTCCCGGCAAGACGTCGACTGCAACAACAGCAACAACAGCAACAGCAACAGCAGCAGCAACGCCACAGCAGCAACAGTAGCAGGAGAAGCTGAAGCAGTAGCAACAGCAGAAGCTGAAGGAGAAGCTGAAGCAGTAGCAACAGCAGAAGCTGAAGCAGAAGCAACAGCAGTAGCAACAGCAGATGCGAAGAGAGGCACATTGAACGAAGGAGGCGAGGCAGCCTCTCCAAATTGTGTGCTTGTGTTACATGCGCATCCTGAGGGTGGCTGTGTGTCATTGGATTTGTGGAAAATTCCCACGTCGACGTCTGCAGACAGCGGAGAGGCTTCAGTGTGTGATACAGAGCTGCACAGCGTCTTCAGCTTTCCTCCGCAGTCTATCTGCGGCTTGCGATGGTTGCATCTTCGAGGAGGGTCGTCCAATCGAACCTCTCTGCATGCAGACAACAGCAGCAAACACAGCAGCAACAGCAAACACAGCAGCAACAGCAAACACAGCAACAGCAGCAAACACAGCAGCAACAGTAAACCCAGCAGCAACAGCAAACCCAGCAGCAACAGCAAACACAGCAGCAACAGCAAACACAGCAACAGCAGCAAACACAGCAGCAACGAGAGGAAAGAAGAGCACTGCCACTGTCACATAAGCAGGCAGCGCGAAGGGATGCAGAGCGGCCTTGTCATAAACGACACCACAGGGATGTCGAAGGGGGGAAGAGCTGCTTTTTTTTCTTCACCAGAACAAAACTTCTGCGCTGTCTCCGCTGCGTCTGCTACTGCATGCACTGCCGCTGCGTCGCCAGCCTTCGCTGCTGCTTCAGCTGAAGAAAGTCAACGCTGGACAGGTGGGGGAAGTCTTGCGAGGACTAAGACGCTGAACTCTCCAGACGAGAAAAGAAGCCTTCGCACATCTTCCAAGGCTTCAACAGCGCAGAATAACCTTTGGGGGAGACACAAGTCAACACGGAAGGGCAGCTCCTCCAGCAGGAAGACGCATCGCAGCAGCAGCAGCAGGAGGAAGACGCATAGCAGCAGCAGCAGGAGGAAGACGCATAGCAGCAGCAGCAGCAGCAGGAAGATGCATAGCAGTAGCAGCAGTAGCAGCAGCAAGACGCATAGCAGTAGCAGCAGCAAGACGCATAGCAGTAGCAGCAGCAAGACGCATAGCAGTAGCAGCAGCAAGACGCATAGCAGTAGCAGCAGCAAGACGCATAGCAGTAGCAGCAGCAGCAGCAGCAGCAAGAGTAAGCGATCGAGCAGCAGCAGCAGCAAGGGTAAGCGATCGAGCAGCAGTAAGAGTGACAAATCCCACGGACGGAGGTTAAAGGCATCAAGCAGCAACAGCGACAGCGCTGCTGTGAGCGTGGTTTTGGATAGAAGTGCAGTCCATCCTTTCGAAGAGGAGGATGGCGTGTCGAAGACTGCAGTCGTTCCGAATGCTCTTAGGGTGACGAATGGCAAAACAATTCAAAGCGCTATGCTGCCTGTGTCTTTGCTTGAGGGTCCAGACGTCGCCACAGAAAAAGGCTCCTCAGCAAGTGTTGCTGGTGATGCTGACGCAGCAGCAGCAGCGCCTCACGCAGGGCACTCTGAGAAAGGCAGCAGCAGCAGCAGCAGCAGCAGCAGCAGCAGCAGCAGCAGCAGCAGTAGCTGTAGCAGCAGTAGCAATAGCAGCAATAGCAGCAACAGCAGCAGCGTGAGGGTGGAGAGTATCCCTGAGTCGAGAGAGCAGAGGCGTTGTCAGGAGCAGGAAGCCACACTTACCCAGCCTTTCTTTTCCTGCAACTCGAGCTGCGAACGAGATTGCCTCCTCCAGCCCATATCCCAATTCAGATGCATCAAGACTGACAGTTTCCCGCCCTCTGACACGCTGCTGACTGCAGAGACTCTTTCTGCAACGGCATCGCTCGAGCCGTCTGTACCGGTGCTGTTTCTGGAGCTGCAAGAGGATTCAGAGTCTGCCCTGCATTGCAGCAGCTTGCTGCAGCGCTTGTTGGAAGCCTCCTCTCAGCGGCTTGCTTCAAACTCCCCGCCGTCTAGACACAACACGCAAAAGAGGAGTATAGACTCTGAGGGATCTTCCCCGAGAGCCGCTCATGCCCCCCCACTCGCTCCGTCTCCGCATCAGGCAGGCGCTTCCGCATGCTCCGAGAAGGCACTTTATGCGCACAGGCTACCCAGCAGCAGCAGCAGCAGCAGCAGCAGCAGCAGCAGCAGCAGCAGCAATCGCAAGCCTCATTGTCACCGATCTGAGGAGCATGAGGGCCGAACGAGCAGAAAGGCCCTTCTCTTTGTCGAGGAAGCTCTCGATTGCATTTCACACGAGCACGGCAGTGCAGCGACGAAGTCGCATTACCACAGGAGCAATAGCAGTAGCAGCAGCAGCAGTAGCAGCAGTAGCAGCAGCAGCAGTAGGCGGAAAAGGCGGCGCGCGCACTCTGCAAATACATCGGGGGAGTCTCGCAGCCGCTGCTGTGACTGCAGCGGGAGAAGATCTCGTTGCAGCAGAGCAGACAGCGAGGCTTCCTGGGTGCACTGGGAGATGTCTAGCAAGACGGAGAGCACGACAAGCAGCAGCAGGAGGAGGACGTCTCCTCCTCCTCTGCCGCTTGCTCCTCTGGCAGATGGAGTTGAGAGCAGCGCGAGGGGAGAAGGCGGAGTGCAATCGGCAGTGACGCGAGAGGACGCAGAGGAAGACAGGAGTCATTCTGAAGGCGTAGCTGTCTGCCCGATATCCAGTGAAGGCTTCCCTGCTGCGACGTCTACGCAGGGGAAGCGTGTGGAGGGTGGAGATGTCTCCATGGGAGGACTGGGGAGGAGAGGATCTTGGCTGCTGCTGTATGTGCGGTGTGCTTTGGAAGTGCCTTCCTTGTCAGCAGAAGGCGCAAGGGAGGAGCGTGGAGGTGCTCCTCCTGAAGCTGGCGAAGCGTCTCCTCCTCGCCGCGTGGGGGAGGAAACGGCCACAGCACCCCCCTTGCCGCTGCTGCCGCTGGAGAAGGAAGAGGATCCACCGACAGACTTTCTTCTTCCTCTCGAGCAGAGGCGTGCAGGGGTGAGTGTGCAGTCGCAGCTGGAGAAAGCAAGCAGTCAAGGCTGTTCTACGGCTGGAGACGACGTCCAGGGTGCCTGTGTCTTGCTCTTTAGGAGAATGCTCGCAGTGCACTCAGATTTCTACGCAGATCCTAGTGGTGGCAGTAGCTGTGCAGGGGAGAACACGCTGCATGTGGAGAGGGGGGGGGTCGAAGTTGGAGCCCTTAAGCGTTTCTTCCTGGGCTGTGTTGGAGAGGGGTGGCAAGGAGGCACGAGTCAAGAAGGCACGAGTCGAGAAGGCACGAGTCGAGAAGGCACGAGTCAAGGAGGCACGAGTCAAGTGGAGGGGGAGGAGACGCAGCATCGCTCCCCTCTCTACTCTCCGAAGCAAAGAAGCTGCCTTTCTGCGATTCTGCAAGCGTTCGTGGAGCAGTGCTGCCGCGTGTGGATGGAGGGTGGTTCTCTGACTGTGGGTAGGTGTAGTGATCGCTTCTCCGTGGAGAGGCTGCGGCGTTTGTGGAGGGAAAGGAGCTTTGCAGGAGTGAGAGCTCTCGCGCATGCAGCGGTAAAACGCCTCCCCCACGCGAAGACGCCCGTGGATGCATGCGCTCCTCCTACTGCCTTTGAACAAGACGCATGCGGAGAGTCTGCGGCAGCACCTGTAGAGGCTTCAAAGCAGTCCCCTGCAGCTGCTGCTGCTGCAACAGCAGTCGCCTCCCCTCCCCCTCCCGCACTCCCTTCTTCCCCCGTCTACGATCTGCTGCTCGATGATAAAACACTCCGCCGCCTGAGCGAAAAAGAATTTCTCGACGATACCATCCTCGACTTTTGCTTGGGCTTCATTGTCGAACATGTGAGAGGCTTCGTCCCTCCCTTCCGGATGCTGTCTCACGTCTCCTCACGGGTGCCTCTAAAATTTCTTCTTCTTCAAAACGCCTCTTCATCTTCTCACGGGTGCCTCTAAAATTTCTTCTTCTTCAAAACGCCTCTTCATCTTCTCACGTCTCCTCACGTCAAATTTCTTCTTCAAAACGCCTCTTCATCTTCTCACGGGTGCCTCTAAAATTTCTTCTTCTTCAAAACGCCTCTTCATCTTCTCACGTCTCCTCACGTCAAATTTCTTCTTCTTCAAAACGCCTCTTCATCTTCTCACGTCTCCTCGCGTCAAATTTCTCCTTCTTCAAAACGCCTCTTCATCTTCTCACGTCTCCTCACGTCAAATTTCTTCTTCTTCAAAACGCCTCTTCATCTTCTCACGTCTCCTCACGTCAAATTTCTTCTTCTTCAAAACGCCTCTTCATCTTCTCACGTCTCCTCACGTCAAATTTCTTCTTCTTCAAAACGCCTCTTCATC